>NC_079212.1:97423293-97723293 GCF_029633865.1 Lampris incognitus | reverse complement strand
ACAGTAAAATGTAAATTCACTATAAAGAGGATGATGCTCATTATTTGTGGTCATTAATGAATTTGCTGCAAATCCCTTAATAACTTGTAAATGTTGATAAATTTGGCTGTAGTGAATCAAAAAGCACAATCGGTCTGTTTTGAAAAGCGTTATCAAATTGACTCATGGAGCTGTACATGTGGCAAAAACCGTGTATAAAAACTCATTTTAGTAAACGTGCATGTGTATAGTTTTGTAAATATGTAAATGTATGTTTATACTGGCTTACATTAAGTAATTTAAGGAATGCAAAAATCTAATTAGATTTTAATTTATATTGTGTGACAGTTGAAAGGGTGTTATTTAAAAAGTAAATATTGGAAAAGACTTATGTATGATGTCCAGTAGCTCTTTGTAATAGTGATGGTACTTACCAAAATGTCCGACCAAGTTCCCTAGCAGTCAGCTGGCACAAAACCTTAGCTCTATAGGCATGAGTGAGTGCACTAGCCTACTAGACCTTTCTTTCTTTGGCGGCACGGGAGATTTTTGATCTTGTCATTTGAATTGTACTGCAAGATCTACAATCTATCCGAGACAATATTTTCTCACACAAGAATAAATACTGTTTGAAATGATCATGTTGTATGATTGTGTTGTATGATTGCTTCTTAAATTCTTCTTGAACCCAACCATGTTTCCAGCACCACCATTTATGAATTCAGAGAATCTGCTGAGATTCCCTCGGGTCAAGGAAGTCTCCATGCACAGAAGCCCGGATAGACCTCTTTGTCCCGATTTTGATTCTAGCACCACCCATGGGTGCCGAAGTGTCAAACGAGAAACACTCAGACCTCTACTAACCAACATATTGCGAGTCATGCTAAATAAGTGTCAGCTGAACTGCCAAAATGCTAAGTGCCAACTCTTTCACTGTCAATTATCAATGAATAACAGCTTATCCATGAACGTTTGATTCTGATTTACTCCATGAAACCTCTGTACCAGAATAATCACAAATGTAGATCTGTACAATTTGGGACATTTTCCAGGGACCTAGGAACTTCCCTTTATAACACAATGATGAAGTTACTGTTTGGAAACTTAATGAACAAAGCACCCTAAAGTTTGCCTTAATCTAAAGCGTTGATGTGAAGGATGACATCTCTTCAGCAAACCACATGTTCTACTCAGACAAGAATTTGGCTCCAAGCAATAAAGAGCATGACAATGATGGCTATGTAATTTTTTTTCCCACATTTATCATTTTGCATTTTGAAAGTCACTATTTACAATTCTTTTCTTTTCTTTGCACAAAATGTAACATTGATAGAGATTGACCAGTTTTAATGGAGTAGAAATCTGGACTACCAAACAATACATTGTATTCAAGTTCTTACTGTTCCAGTTCCAGGAGGCCCAAAACACATCAACTTGCATTTCTGCAATACCCTATTCTGATGCTTTGAGATCTATGAGTGTTTTTCAATATGATCGAAAGAAAATAAGCTCCAGACAGAGAAATATAACTTTTTTCTCAAATTATTCAATCTGATTGCGATAGTTATACCATATTGTTGCCGTAATAAAACAATATAAAAACATTTAAATATCATTGCAATGATATTCTAACATTTGAATTTAAAATGTCCTGTTTTATATTTCATTTTGCTGTTTTTCCCTGACTATCTTACTGAAAGCAGTGACATGCTTCCTTGTTAAGGAAAAGAAATAACACTTGTTCCAAAGAGACCATTCCTTAAATAGTGTAAAACTTAGTGTTTGAGTCCAGTAGTCCAAGTCCATTGAGTCCTACAGATCCTAAGGAGTTAGGGTCTCAATAAATCTTGCAGTCAATGTGCAAACTTCACTGTTCAAGGAGCAGTGTAGCGTCAGAGCAAGCAGCACTACGTGGGCCCTATAGTGGAGACAAGAAGCCATTATCTGTGGAGTCGTGGTGGTCGGACTTTGCTCCACGAGAGCTCTTGCTGGGGTTTGGGGTGGTTGAATACTTTGGGGGGTACCGAATGAATAGACGGTCTTCCTCCTTTTTAATCCACCGCAGAAGTTTAGTAATCGCAGTGATGGCGCAAGCCTTGGTCACCAGGGGACTAAAGCAGGTGTAAAGCTCGAATTTACTTGTGATCTGGAACAGACAAGAGAAAAGCTTATTTTGGCTTAGGAGACAACCTTGGCTTGTCATTTGCATTAAAACAACTGCAGCAATGTAGTTGTGTGTGAGCGGTTTTTCAACCTCTGAATTGATTAAGGCAGGCCCGCCACCCGCACCAAGGTAAGCCAACTGCCAACACAGACAACTGTTAAGTGCTGTACAAAGTTAACGGCTCTAAGTGTTTGCCCAAACGGGGATTACATACCCAGGCTAAAAGTGTTTCCCTCTCAGCAACATGGTAGATGAGCTTCAGGGGCCGGGAGGAGCTGTGAATGCGGCTGTGCATGTAACGGTACAGGTCCAGCAGTCTCATTTTCTCCTCCTCACTAGCGTACGGGGCCTCCATCTCTGGGCTGAGAGCAGTGACAAACCATGACCCATGTGTAACATAAATAGAAGTTTGCTTGCATTCAATACAGTCAAGTTCTAAGACATATGGGCTGTGCAACTGAAATGTTTGAGAATTAAAGCTCTTATTCTGCAATGCCACATAGAAAGAATTGGCCAGAGAGTTCTAACCTATAAACTCAAACGTACAAAGCCGAAGAGTGGTTACTATGCAAGAAGAAAATTTGAGAAAAATGACTCAAGTTTATCTGATATCTCAACCAATGTTTAATTGTTCTTTTACTTTAGGTGAAAATTAATCTTCATCATTGCTTGCCTTAAAGGGTATCATTTACTGGTAGTAAATCTAAACTCAAGTTGAGCTCTTTTGCCTTCACAACACATAAAAGTTGACCCTCCTGTTTGTTCTTGTATGTAGGGCAGAAGTCCCCTGAATCTAATTTGAATTTAATAAAGGCTAAGTTTGAATGGTAGCATCATCCGTCTGATATAATAGGCTACCTTAAGGTTCCAGTTCAGTTAAATATGAAAATACTTTTTGGTTAATTATCATTTTTACAGTGAATGACACAATCTGCTCAAATTCACAGTGACTGTCTTACATGTGCTAGGCTATTTCATTTCACTACTTTCTATTTCACTTCTCTACTGATCTCGCGTCGCTATAAGATGAGTTACCTATTTTATTACTCGTTTCAGATTCCTGCAAATTCTGAGGGATCCTGAATGTCAACTATTGGAATTTCCTAATGAAAATGTCCTGCCATTTTCTTAGAGGAGAAGTTATTCCAAGAGAGCTTTCAATACAAACTCTGCTCTCTGCTGTGAAGGATCCCTAACCCACTAATCCAGAATTAAGTACAGAATTAAGTACTGTCTTTGTGTTGTACTGCTGTGGGCTGCAGAAACAGCATTTCGTTTCATTTCATGTACTCAAGTGCATGAAGTGAAATGACAAAGTGTTCCTGATTCCTGAATTCTATTTACACCACATTCTCCACACACCTACAAACTTGAAGCATTAAAAAGTACTTGTAAAAAGAAAAAAAATGTGCTCACATGTATCAAAACACAACACGAAGAATTTTTTTTCAAACACAAGTCTTTTTTGTGTGTGTGTTAAATATCATGTAGTCTAAGTGTAAGCTTACATAGATGCAAGGACAAAAACAGAATCCAGAATAACTAACACGTACCTGGTGAACTGGGTGAGCTGGCGGTGGTTATCTGGTACATCAAAGGGCTTGTACATGAAATGTCTGAGGTCAGAGACGCCCACCTGGCTCACACTGTATGACTGGGCCTTAGCTATGAGGCTCAGGGAGTTCTGAATCACCATGGCCTCCTCTATCCTCCTCTTGCACTCAGCCACAGCATAGAAGGCCTCTTTATCCGTGGAGAGCAACAGCAAGCACACAGTGCATTCTGGAGGGTCCAGGTAAGAAATATAAGCATAAAAGTAACAGTCAGGGTTAAAGAGAGGGAGGCAGATGGGAGTCCAGATCTCCCCAGCCTGAAAGGCAGAGGAGGCTCCTATGAGGTTGAGTAGGAGGTGAACATCAGCAGGCTCCAGCCTAGCATCTTCAATGACAGTCTTCTCCTGGACGATGGTAAGAAGCTGGTTCTTAGCAATGAGGATGGAGAAGACCAGGTTGGGGGTGATGGCCTTCTGCAGGATCTGGCTGAGGGAGTCCCTGAGAGAAGAAACCAGGGGTAGACAGTGCACTGCTGCCAGCAGAAAGCTGGGGTCAGAGTCCACCAAGTTGAGAAGTCCATCCAGGATCTTCTCAGAGCCTGCCAGCAGCCTTCTCAGATCATAGTTTTTCTTGTGTTCAAAGATGCGGGTGATGCTGGCCTGGGTGAGCATGCTGATGATCTGATAGTAGACGTAGAGGAGCTCTCCACGCAACTGCTGCTCAGACTGACGGCTGCTAGACACACAGACCAGTACCAGAGGACCCTTCTGCAAGAACACCACTGTGTGTTCCTCTAATGGATGGCGCAAGAGAAGACAGGGAAATATTGTGTTATACAACTCCTAAGACCTTGTGTAATGAAAATGGATTGGAAAAAAACTATGTAGTTTGGTAATTACTGTGAAGAAAAACTGTAACATTAGTGTCAAGTATTCTCAGTTCTCACCTGAATAGACTGAACGAATGATGTTATCGCCACTTTGGACAAAAGATACCAGTGCCATCATGACTCCCATGGTTGAAGAGAGGGCCTCTTCACTTCCATAGCGGGAGTAGATGGGTTTGCCTGCTTCACTTAGCACAAAAATGTGCTTCCTGTGCTGCCGCCAGCTCTCAGCTGTCACATCCTCATCACGGTGGGATAGAAACGCTGGCACTTCTGGGGTGCCAGTCTCTGACAACGGAGACGACCTCCCCTTCACACCTACACCTTGCTCTTCAAGCTTGCCTCTGGCGAGCATTGTAACAACAAATTCCCCAGAGTCATCCTGGCCATGGTTAATGGCAGCCTTCTCGGGGACCTGATCAGCTGACTGGGTATACATGCTGTTCTGGCATTCTGAGTTTACCAACTCCTCTGTCTTTGGCTCTGTAACCTGGCTTGACTCCGGTTCTGGATCCAGACTCTGCTCCTCGGCTGTAACATCTGTGAGCAGTGACTCTGCTGAGTCTTCGGTAGTCACACGGACTTGGTCATCTCCCTCCACTGGCCCAGGGTGATCAGGAAACATGTGATTTCCCAACAGGGAGAGAGATGTCGCCAAGCTGTCAGCTAAAATAAAAGGTGGAAATGAAGACAGGTGTACAGAGCAGAGCTATTAACTTATTAAAAGGTTTATCAATCAACACTGTAGTTAAATTTCTTTACCAGTTGGGATGGAGTTCTCGGAGGGTGGATCACAAATCTTCACTCCCTCTGCCTCTCCTGTTTGTTGATTGTCTCTCTCCATGTTACCATCCCAGTTACTGGAGGAAATCAGTCATATCATAATTAACTCATACAAGTTCCTGTCACATAGTGGAATCCTAGAGCTAACTTCATGCTCACTGTAGCGGTTCTCCATAATTCTGGGAATGCATGTACTAAAGCCTCCGGTCTATAAGAATAGGAGCACTGATTTCAGATCTGTGGTCAGCTCACGTGACAAAAGTAGCACACTGACCTCAGACCAGCAACTATAAAGTTAAGGCTCGGGTATTTTAAGCAGATTCAAACTCCCTCGTAGTAAGAACGCCTGGCAAAGGTTTTGATTGGGAAAACCTTTGAGACATGCATTTCACGTTTGTCACGCCTCCTACACACACCACAACCAGGAAAACGATAGTGTCCGCCAGTGCCGGTGTTAGAGGTTTGTTAAGCGACTGAGAAAGTGTAATGGTTTGCTTCAGCTTGCCTGTGGATTTGCATGTTGTCGCTTCCGATCAATGCTGATCAAAATTCCGATGCTACCAAGCGGTCAAACTAGTACCTGGCTTAACAGTAGCAGACAGGCTAATATTTCCAGCTAGCCAGCAACACAGATCCATTTCATGGCCTTAGCTTAACAGTCAGCATGCAAACAACCAAGGACAAACGCGATTAGCGACAAATGCCAACAGTCAAACTTACGATTTGTTGCACCGTCGAAAAGTTGTAAGGATAGTTAATTAACTACATAAACTTTCATCGGCAGCCGGGTTGCAAAGAAGCTGTCAAGCTTATAGGCAGAAAACAAAATTTCCCCTTACCAAAGCTGACATCCGGAATCCCTGATGACAACCTGGGTTGACCAATCAGGACGCCCGATGCCGACACCTTAGAGTCCCGCCCCAAACAGGATACGTTCCAGATAACGCTGTCAAATGTGAGCCGGGATAATAACAGATTTGACGACTTTTTGTTCTTTATCCGGCGTTATTTTTTGCCGAGCCCTTTAACATGGAGTTTAAATTGACCTCTAATTTTCATTCGGTGTCTTCTGCAACACGATAGATAAGAGAAACGGACGTCAGTCCCTTCGCCCAATCGTGTTTCACTGACCGGCGTTGGCGATCACGTTTTTCCCCACAGATACTGAAATTACGTTAGAGAGGAGGTAAAAAATGGAAGATATCTACAAACACTTGGCACTGTAAAGGGATTCGGGACTTAAAGCAGTGACGGCTATTCTCAAAATACCGTCGGTTGTCCTTTAGTTTGGGGCTCTTTGACAGAAGACCGGCGGCGTGACGGCTGCGCGTTTAAAGTCAACAAACGGCTTCCGTGGACGGGCGCGCGGGCGGGCAGGCAAGGGGGGGCGATCTGTCTTATTCTTATGGCATTACTTTTTTAAAGACGTCGACGCACGAATGTAACTATCACATTAAATCGAGATTATGTAACGGAGTGGAACTGCCCGTCCTGAGATCGCCTGGATAAACTGCGCGCGATGGAGGAGTCCTGGGACTTCGAGTTTTTGTCCCATATCGCGGACGGTTTTGTGTCGTTTCTGTCCGAGTTCGTGGACGACTGGCTCGCCAACGATATGAGGGTCTCTATTTTCAAAATTTTACTCAGCTGGCTGGTTTTCAGCCTCGTCGCCATTCACTTCGCGTGGAAAGTGTACGGAAATACGGTGAATGACATGTATTACAGACAAGGTACACGCGGCTTAACGTGAGCTGTTGTTGGCTAAGCTATTGCTAATCAGCTAGCCTCGGCTACTGGCCTGTTGCGGTGTTGCCGAGCCGACCGCTAAAGCTGTTTCGTTTGTTTTCAGGCACCGGACAGAACGGAGGCACGCCTGATACTGCGCCTCACCTCAGCGGATGGTAGGTGTCCCAGCGTCAATGTCCTTCCATCAGGTAGCCTACCCTCCTTACAATGTCTTGATACTCACTCTGATACTCTTGATATAATGTCTGATACTCACCGGTTCAACTCACTGTAGGTCCAGTTAACGTGAACGTTCTCTCAGCACGGAACACCAAACTGATTATTGCAGCTGTTGTTTTAACGTCTCATTGAATTCCAGTTGTATCGTCGACGAGTTGATGCTGACACGTTTGCGTAATTAGGGTTTTGCAATTGGTTAAGGTTATTAGTGTAAATGGCTGCTGCGAAATGCTAACATTCTTGTTCGTTATTGTATTAGAAACGCTGAACCCCAGTATGGAAGTTTGTTCCCCATCTTTGCATTACTGTTACTCTGTGTCTTCCATCAAATTAGGGAAAGTGCTGCTGGGGAGACGCTGAAGACTCACCTGGAGTAACACTTAAGACAGTGCCATGGACCCTTTGCCAACTGTACATATTTCCTGTTGGTCTGAACAGTGAGCCAGACGATCTGGATTTTAATGGAGACTATAAACTGTGCCATCAAGTTGGTTTAGAATAATGCATCCTTTTCATTGTTGAGGAAGGATGCACCTTCTGGCAGCTATTCTTGAAAATATAGCTGCCTCATTCCACGTCTAGGACAGTATTGCCCCATGTCTGTTCATAAAACGGGCCAGCCTCCCCGAGATATGTTTATCTCGAGCTATCAACACCGGTGATTAAGTAAGACCTTATCAGACTAAAATACTGTTTTTGATCTTTTGGGCAGTCCTCTATTATTCTATGGCAGATGCTTCACTATACACCAGGGTTTTCCATCGCCTTTTCAGAGGCTATTGTGGTAAAGTAAAAATCTGAGAAAATCAATCAACAGCCTGTAAGATCAACCATTGAGGAAACAAGGTTTTACCATCAGCAGTCCCTAAGCAAGGGAAAGCTATTAGATTTGATTCAAATGCCTTATTCAAATGAAATATGCATCATTTAGTGTATTTCACATTTATATTTGGGTGGAAGAAAAAGTTGAGGTGGACCACAGTAACACTGTAATAGCCATAGGAAACTGTTAACTATTTTCCCTATGGTTACACTGAACCGAGTCAGACAAGAGTGAATGATTTAAGCGAGTGACTGCTGTGCATGGTATGCCTATAGTTTTGATTGGGTAGATCTTTGCAATGTACAGGATTTTTATGGCCACTCTTACATGAATAATACACATGCTGTCTGAGATGGAGCTATTGTAAATGACTGTCTAGTGCAGATGTCATATGATTAATGCGTATTCAGGAACTTCTCTTTTCTTTTATCATACCATCACATTTAATCCATTCAAGTTTGAACAATGGACCATCTTGTATTTAGTTTTTAATGAGGGACACTGAGGACCAGTACCAGTCAGCTGTGTGTTATGAAATTACCTGAAACAGTCAAGTAATGTAGCTTAAACAGGCTACAGAAATTGTTACATCATATCCTGTGTATGGATGAATGCTCTTTCACGAGTTACAAATTTGTAGTAATAACTTGATATTAAATTTTCTCATGACTAGCCACTTTGTTTGTCCCCTTAGTATTAATTTATTGCTTGTTGGGCAAATCGTTTGTCTCTCATTGCATGCAATATCGATGGAAGATTTGATTTGCGTTCCAAGGATAGCGTTTAATGCCCTTATGTGTTGGATAAAACCACATTTGGTTGCTCTATAATAAAGTAATTTGTCTGACATAAGTATCATTCAGTGCCATGAGTTCTTTTTAATCTAGAAAAACAAATACATTGCAGAAATCTTGAGCTTTTTCATACCAACTGGTAAATAATGCACAATAGAAACTAGCACAGTGACATTTCTCAATGTTCGTCAGTTTTTATAGTAATTTTAATGTACAGGAATACAATGCAGCTATATATTTAAAAAAAAATCAAAAATGTTATCCATGATGATTTGTAAAGAGTTGCAAAAATAAGGGCCAAAATAAGGAATGATGCCTCAATACATCTTAATCTGCCCGTTTTTCATTTACTTTTATTGGCATCTGCTTTAGAGCTGGCCTATCTTATCGTAATGGGAATCGATGGAATAATTAGCATGTGTACGTCCATGACATTGGTGCCTGTAAGGCCGGGTAAAAGCAGATGCTGCCCACCAGAGAGGCGTGAGAAGAATGTGAACGAATCATTGTTAGTCAGAGAACCATCAATGTCCAGCCCTTGTGCTTGTGCCTCGTCCCATAACCCCCTATCAGTGACTGCCCCTGCTGCCTCTGTGGGCCCATCCTGACCATCGGTGCCACCACTAAGGAACACGGGGCCGTTGGGAGGAAGTCCCACGCCTCTCAGTTCCAGCCCCACTCGAAGAGCCAGCTCTTGATTTCGCCCACCACGTCCCTTTCCTGTTAGCTCCACAGTGGGCTCCCCCCCTGCTAACAGGCATGTAGCACCCCAACCCTCTGTGCGGCCTTCAGCTAAGGCCTGCAATGTACGGCACAAGTCCCAGCTCTGTACGCCAACCTCTGGTCCGAGTTTCAGTATCTCAGTGGCAAGTTCAGGTGAGGGTTCCTCTAGAGAGCAGGCAAAGCGAGCTAGTAGGCCATACAGATGGGAGACCGACTTCACATCACCACACACACCCGGTGACAGCACCACGGGGCGGAAGCCTAACTCCCGTGCACGTCGTCCTGCACACTTGAGGGCAATTCTGTTAGAGCCAATGACAACATTGAGAACATTTTCCACCCTATCTGATTCCTCCTTACTCTCCTCCCACCGGGGAGTTGTTCGTCCAAGGACTTCCTTGACGGAGGACGGTAGAGAGGTCGACAGCTTGTAACGGTCAAGGATGGAAAAAACCTCCTCGTGCCAGATCTCACTCTTTACTGTGGGGCCACTGGCTATTACGTCCAGAGGATCGCCAATCACATCAGACAGAATCAGCGATACCACCTGTGAAGGAATTAATGTGAGATGAGTGAAAATTAGTACATCGCTGAGTTAGTTTTAGGTTGTTGGAATGAGTTCTCCGAAATGTACAATCCATCAAAAAACAACAGTTTGTGTTGCCTAACCTGGGCAGGGTGAGCACAATGTGCAAGCCCCCCACCCTTTAACGTGGAAAGGGCACGGCGCACAGTGTTGAGCTCCTGTATGGTGGCACCGGCAGCTGCCAGTCTACGTGAAACGTCCTGTTTCTCTTGCAGGGTGATGGGTGGAATGGGTGCAGGTAAGAGTGCAGAGCCCCCGCCTATGTGCAAAGTCACCACCCCGTGTTAGCAATTCAATTCTACATTTGAAGATATGGTTTCATGGAGAGAATGAACTTCATCAGTAATCACATTTTTTATGTACCCGAAATCAGTACAAGTAGCAAATCTTCTTCCGTCAATTCGTTGGCTAGTTGCCTGATACACTCGGCTGCCTTCTGGGAATCAGCATCCGGCAAATTATGTTTAGCTCCCTCCATTACTCTGATACGACTGTTATCTTTCAACAGCAACTGTCTGAGATGGGAAAAAGAGACCTCAAAATACAAAACTTTGTTCTCAGTCTGGTACGGTAATGCAAATCATGAAACCTTCGGGAATTTAACTTACTCTTTCCCATGCTGCCGCAATGTGTCCTGTATTCCTTGCGGCACACTGATCACTCCTTTCACCAGGTGGTCCCCCATTATTCTCTCTGCCTCAGCAGCCATGCCAAGCACAGCTTTTCCAAAGCCCACCAAGTACAGGTTGTTTCTGAGCTTGAAAGAGTGGCCATCGATAAGGATGGAGTTTTCTTTACGCTCTATACTTCGCCGGACCACGGCGTCTGGTTGCACAGCTCCAACTGCAGCAGCAAACACCCCACGCCCCCGTGAATCCAGTGACATTCTGCAGAATACAGTTTTTCTCAGCCCCACAAGGCCCAGAAAAGACTGAGGACAGAGCAAGGAGAGAACACGTGCCATGGATAGTTCAGAGTCCTTGCAGGAAACGCCTGAGGAATGAGAGCAGCAAGGCCTAACCAAAGCGTATGAATGTCAGTGTCATCGAAAAAGGAAAACTCATGTTCAAAGTATGGTATGGACAAGAGAATGCACAGGAAATTCAGCAGATGACGAAATGTTCAATCGTAAAACTTTTTCGTTTTTTTTAATACTGGGTAATTTGCCTACCTTTGTGGCTGCAAGAAAGAAATGTGTGCTACAACAGTCACACTCGGCAGAGAAGTAAAACTTTGGCTTCCACCTGAATAAATGCAATGTGTACTCTCGGTGTAATAATTGACTAAGTTCGACTCCAAACAACACTGTAAACTTCACAGGTCAGGGTTCAGGGTAACAAACTGGAAACACTGAGGGCGAACTTACATTAAATGAATGGATCCCTCCTCTGTTGCTGAGGTTTTTCCTCTTTTTTTTTTCTCCTGACAAGTTTTTTTTTTTGTGTGTGGAATTTTTCCTCATCTGAATCAAGAGTCTCGAGGGTAGGGGGTCGCTGTACATTGTACAGAATGTATCTGCGGTTGTAGAGCCCTCTATGACTCAATTGTGATTTGGGGCTGTGCAAATAACTCGGCATGACTTGAATATACTCTGGGGGATGGTTTAACAATTTGGTGCCAAGGAAAACATAATGATATGACGGAATTGGGATGTGTGAGATAAGAGTCACGGACAAGAGCGCTGTGAGATGCGTCACTTTCGTTATAATAATGTGGTAGAGTCTTATCTCCATGTTCTAACGTGATTCTCTATGTGTTTCTGCATTGTGATGGCACCACGTTGAGCAGCAGAACGTCGGTAACAGAACGTTATGTCATGTGACCAGTAAGTGATAGTGAGCTGTTGTTTCATTGTATCTGCATACATCTTGTGCCTTTGGTAGCATTGTGGGTGTGTATTGATTGTTTTGTTTCCGCCACCCCCCCCTTTTTCTCCCCAGTTGTACTGGGCCAATCACCCCACTCTTCCGAGCCGTGCCAGTCGTTGCTCCACCCCCTCTGCCGATCCGGGGAGGGCTGCAGACTACCACATCGTCACCTTCTTAAAAATAATGGCCTAAGTCATATTTTCTAGTTTTTCAAAAAAACAGAATAAACTGAAACAAAATTTGTCAGTTTATTCTGTTTTTTGTTTTTGTTTTTTTTTAACTTGAAAATATGACTTAGGCCATTATTTTAAGAAGGTGACGACATGCCTCCTCCAATACATGTGGAGTCGCCAGCCGCTTCTTTTCACCTGACAGTGAGGAGTATCGCCAGGGGGACATTGCACATGGGAGGATCACGCTATTCCCCCCAGTTACCCTTCCCCCCGAACAGGCGCCCCGACCGACCAGAGGAGGCGCTAGTGCAGCGACTAGGACACATACCCACACCCGGTTTCCCACCCGCAGACACGGCCAACTGTGTCTGTAGGGACGCCCGACCAAGCTGGAGGTAACATGGGGATTCAAACCGCCGATCCCCATGTTGGTAGGCAACGGAATAGACCGTTACACTACCCGGATGTCCATGTATTGATTGTTTGATCATTATCTACGATCGCAGATCATTAGTTTTGGGACAATGTTACACTTTGTGAAGTTGGATGCTGGGGAATCTACCGAGTTACTATTGCTAATGGCTACACTGTTCCTCGGCCATCGGAGGTAAGAGTGATTACAAATAAATGAATTGACAGATAATTGATTACATGTTAAAATAGGATGCCATGTATTACATTTAGAGTTAATATACAATGAATACAACGTTTAACGGTAAAAAAACAAGAGGATTTAATTTATGTTTAAAGACTGGGTTGGCGTATTTACATTGTGTGTATCTGTACGTGTTAGAAGCAAGCATGGTGTTGATTATGCTTTTAGTATGTTTTAGTTTCACCCTCCCTTGCAACGTCAATAAATCTGTGGACAAGGGGCCAACTGTCTTCAGAGTCTTGATGTTAGGAAGGCGTTTATCTGAGTGTCCAGTTATATACAGCACATACACTACCGTTCAAAAGTTTGGGATCACCCAAACAATTTTGTGTTTTCCATGAAAAGTCACACTTATTCACCACCATATGTTGTGAAATGAATAGAAAATAGAGTCAAGACATTGACAAGGTTAGAAATAATGATTTGTATTTGAAATATGATTTTTTTACTGCAAACTTTGCTTTCGTCAAAGAATCCTCCATTTGCAGCAATTACAGCATTGCAGACCTTTGGCATTCTAGCTGTTAATTTGTTGAGGTAATCTGGGGAAATTGCACCCCACGCTTCCAGAAGCAGCTCCCACAAGTTGGATTGGTTGGATGGGCACTTCTTGCGTACCATACGGTCAAGCTGCTCCCACAACAGCTCAATGGGGTTCAGATCTGGTGACTGCGCTGGCCACTCCATTACCGATAGAATACCAGCTGCCTGCTTCTGCTCTAAATAGTTCTTGCACAATTTGGAGGTGTGTTTAGGGTCATTGTCCTGTTGTAGGATGAAATTGGCTCCAATCAAGCGCTGTCCACTGGGTATGGCATGGCGTTGCAAAATGGAGTGATAGCCTTCCTTATTCAGAATCCCTTTTACCCTGTACAAATCTCCCACCTTACCAGCACCAAAGCAACCCCAGACCATCACATTACCTCCACCATGCTTAACAGATGGCGTCAGGCATTCTTCCAGCATCTTTTCATTTGTTCTGCGTCTCACAAACATTCTTCTTTGTGATCCAAACACCTCAAACTTGGATTCATCCGTCCACAACACTTTTTTCCAGTCTTCCTCTGTCCAATGTCTGTGTTCTTTTGCCCATCTTAATCTTTTTCTTTTATTGGTCAGTCTCAGATATGGCTTTTTCTTTGCCACTCTGCCCTGAAGCCCAGAATCCCGCAGCCGCCTCTTCACTGTAGATGTTGACACTGGTATTTTGCGGGTACTATTTAATGAAGATGCCAGTTGGGGACCTGTGAGGCGTCTGTTTCTCAAACTAGAGACTCTAATGTACTTATCTTCTTGCTCAGTTGTGCAACGCGGCCTCCCACTTCTTTTTCTACTCTGGTTAGAGCCTGTTTGTGCTGTCCTCTGAAGGGAGTAGTACACACCGGTGTAGGAAATCTTCAATTTCTTAGCAATTTCTCACATGGAATAGCCTTCATTTCTAAGAACAAGAATAGACTGTCGAGTTTCAGATGAAAGTTCTCTTTTTCTGGCCATTTTGAGCGTTTAATTGACCCCACAAATGTGATGCTCCAGAAACTCAATCTGCTCAAAGGAAGGTCAGTTTTGTAGCTTCTGTAACAAGCTAAACTGTTTTCAGATGTGTGAACATGATTGCACAAGGGTTTTCTAATCATCAATTAGCCTTCTGAGCCAATGAGCAAACACATTGTACCATTAGAACACTGGAGTGATAGTTGCTTGAAATGGGCCCCTATACACCTATGTAGATATTGCACCAAAAACCAGACATTTGCAGCTAGAATAGTCATTTACCACATTAGCAATGTATAGAGTGTATTTCTTTAAAGTTAAGACTAGTTTAAAGTTATCTTCATTGAAAAGTACAGTGCTTTTCCTTCAAAAATATGGACATTTCAATGTGATCCCAAACTTTTGAACGGTAGTGTATATCGAGGACAGCACAGTCACTGTACAAGATATGGGTATGTTTGTGTGTGTGCAATGAATGTTGTATAGGGGATGCAAGGGAGGAGGAAAGGGGGGGGCTGGAATAGAGAACCCAGACAGAGAGACTGCCAGTCCCTCCAGGGCCCTGATCACACAGCAAGTGCCCCAGCACACGTACAGGAGGTGGAAACAGAGAGGGGCGGAGGTCAATCGTGCCCCATGTTGTTGTAGACCCCCCCTCCCATCTTAATTTTTACATGCAAACGTTTAGGTGCTCAGGGGCGCATCAGGGTAGGGCAGCCCCCACATTTCTCACGAGCTAGTTTGGTCATTGCATGTCCCTCAGCCTATGTGTATGTTCAGCATAATCCAGGACCCCCCCCCCCATCTCTGTTTAACTTTGAGGTTTGTCAATCTGTTATACATTATACAGTGAGACCGTAGTCCCCTACGCCCCAACGTCAGAAGTCCCCCCCTAAGGCTGACCAGGGCCCTGCCCACTGGCTCCGGCTGCCCTCACACACAGAGAGCTACACCACTGGTGTCTCCAGCCAATAACAACGGAGAAGGTATGGATATGGTGTGTGTGTGTGTGTGTGTGTGTGTGTGTGTGTGTGTGTGTGTTGATATGGAAGATGAGCTACTATGATTTCTGTGTATGTAACTTATTCACTGACTTCAACTCATCCAGAATTCTGCAGCACAGAATTTCAAGAATTTCAACATTCAAAGTCCACTGACCATGTCTCTCCCCTGCTGATTCAATTACAATGGCTTCCTGTATCACAGTTGATTAACTTTAAAATCGTTTATTATCAACGTTCAAAGCTCTTCATAATGTATCCCCTGCTTATTTCACAGACCTTCTTCAGACTTACACCCCATCTCGCTCCCTGCGGTCTTCACCAGCAGGTCTATTGGCACTACCAGCCATCAGCCTCAGCACAATGGGTGCCGGGGCTTTCTCCTATGCTGCACCCAAAGTCTGGAAGCCCATTCCCCGTCATATCCGCTCACTGGACTCCATTACAGAATTCAAAACGGCTCTTAAAACTCACCTTTTAAAGCTAGCATACTCGCTTTAACAGCATTAACTGCATCAAACTCATCTATTTTTTCAACTCCTGCTGATGTATATGCTCTATTGCTTATTGTGCGGTTTATTGTTGATTGCACCGTTTTTTTACTGCTGTTTTATTGTATTAGATGTAGGGTGACCTTGAGTGTCATGAAAGGTGCCTTTAAATAAAATGCATTATTATTTTCTTATTATTACTTATCATGTTGGGGTGGGGGTAGTTGTGTCCGTATGATTGTATGATGTGTCCCATTTACTTTTAAACAAAAACATAGTACAGTTAAAACAAGTAATCCAATTAATCCAGTGTTGTTAGATAACAGGGAAAGCTTTGTGCACGTGGCCCAGGTGGGAAATGAGGTACTTGGACGCACTTCTTTCATATTCAAGATTCCGTCTAATTATTTATTTACATTATATGTTTTCACATCCAAATTTCTAGTTATTCGAAATTACGTTATACATTTTCAAATTAATATTTCTCTAGTTTCCGGCAACTCAATATTCCTGGTTTTTCGCGTTGTTTATTTATTTATTTATTTATTGTAAAGCCAGGCTGAACATGCTCTTGGGAATCCAGAGGTCCTAGGACCCCATGTTTCAACCCCTGGGGTCCTCTAAGAGACCTTTTGGCGTTTTCAAAATCGTGGCATGTTGTTGAGCTCAATATCAAATACACGGCCTCCTTTCTTTTCCTCTACATCCATGAACTGAGGTTTAGCTCTACTGAAGAACATCTATGAGGGGAAAACACATAACGAACAAAAACAGCAACCGCCATCTACCGTTTCCCGTGTACGGGCTCAAATAACGCATTCAGGGGTGTCTCATTGGGACACCTACTGGTGACGGTTGAAATTGCAGTTCTTTATTTGTCTAATATTTCATTGGCCCATGCTGGTGAAGTATCCAAGATAGCTGTTTATGAATAATACTTTCATAAGGAACAATCAAAGCACTTCTTAATTAAAACCCTACAGGTCATGTAGACACTGATAGTCTTGTGGAATAAATGCAATATGCATCTTGTCCAAAAAAAAACTTCTTTTTTCCCAACTCTGACCTGAAGTCAAAAAAGTGGTAAGCAATCACTTACCTGTATGGATACGTGCTTTCAGTGCGTCTTGAGAGGATTCCGCTAAACACACGCACACGCGCACGCACGCACGCGCACAGTTCAGTCGCTTACATTTGAGATACTGTAGTCACAGCAAAACAACACAAAATCTTCCCTGGAATTGTGTTACACTTGTTTTACTCTTCCGCTAAATGTGGCGTATCATTACCAAATGACTGATCCAATGAAACTGTCCCGAGTGAGGAAGTCAAATGTTCTACACGGCTAAAGGCGTTTTCAGCTTGCAACAAACATGTTTGCGAAATCAAACAAGAGTCCTTCCGTGACTAACGGTGACTATTGCAAAACAAAACGTGCTGTTACCGTCTCGTGAAAATCACACCGAGCACAGGAAAGCTGGTTTAGCAGGTAACATTCCCTGGAACGGGACAGCACAGAACGGAAGTGGAAACTGTTGGGATCGGTGTTGCCAGATTGGTTTGAAGTTTTCCAGCCCAATAAATGCTAAAATCCGCCCAAATTGATTAGGGGTGGGGGGACACCCACCACCCACCCAATTATTATAGATAATAAACAATGAGAATTAATTCATAAACAACAGCAACAGTACTGTGCCTCACAGCACCTGACACTGGGCTGGATCCGCCCACAGTCCGGCAGATCCGCATAGGAATCACATCCGCTCATAGACCGCCCCCGCCTCTGCGCCGACTCCGCCAGATCATTATAATAATAATAATAATAATAATAATAATAACAATCGCATCCGCTCATAGCCCGCCCCGCGCTTCTGGCCAGAGTGGGGCCTCCTAAAGTCGGAACCCATTTTTAAGTTACAGTACCAAAATATGGATCCGGGCCAGATTCGTGCCAGATATGAAATAATATGAGTGAGCTGGGCCAGTTATGGCCCAAAGCTGGTACAGATCCATAAACCGAATCCGCGCCGGTACTGGCCCGTTGTGCAAAAAGACGCTGGGTGGATCAGATCTGCGCCAGACGCTATGATACATCCGGCTCGGATCCGGTCAAGTTTTACTTTGCTGCTGGGGGTAGCTCGCCACAATACTTCAATATTGTACAATATTAAAACAGCTAGAACGCAGATACGAGGCAACAGAATACATACTACAATGCAACGATACAACTACACACGTTTCTGCCCTGAAAATAAAGAAGTAAAGGGATAGCTCATATACCCAAACTAATGGACTTTACCTTATTTGGTAAACTGCAACACCAGCTTTCACTGGGCCAAATTACAGTGTAGGCTACCCCCCCCCCCCACACACACACACACACACACACGAGAGAGAGAGAGAGCGAGAGAGAGCGAGAGAGAGAGAGAGAGAGAGAGAGAGAGAGAGAGAGAGAGAGAGAGAGAGAGAGAGAGAGAGAGAGAGAGAGAGAGAGAGAGAGAGAGAGAGAGAGAGAGAGAGGGAGAGAGCGAGAGAGAGGGAGAGAGAGAGAGAGAGCCAAAATCGGGAAACGACTACCATTTAGAAAATAGGGAAACAAAATTAGGGAAACGAAAAATTAGGCAAACAAAAAAAAACGGAATACGACCCGTTCCCCGTTTTGATAATAAAAAATAGAAGACGACAAAACAACCCTTTATCTGATTTTCTCTGATGTGATTATAAATGCAAATCGGGAATTAAAATATGTATGGAAATCTTTCGTTGATTTTTTGTTTTTATTTTTGTGAAGAGGCCTTGCCGAGTTCGGCCTGCTTGCACGCACCTCGCGGGAGCGCGCACGGCTAAATGGAAACCTACCAGACAATGTAAAACGATATAATCTTCTCTGTCGGGGTTCGTCAGTGGCGATGAATGATCTGAAGTCTATAGTATTTGAACGTTAAGAGTCAACACAGGAGGTTGAATCAGTTCATCTGGATACAACTTTTATTGACAGAAAAATTATTGTCTCTCAATAAAAGTTGCATCCAATGGAGCGTCCGGGTGGCGTGGCGGTCTATTCCGTTGCCTTCCAACACGGGAATCGCCGGTTCGAATCCCCGTATTACCTCCGGCTTGGTCGGGTGTGTGCGGGTAGGGAGCCAGATGAGGACACATGTCCTGGTCGCTGCACTAGCGCCTCCTCTGGTCGGTCGGGGCACCTGTTCGGAGGGGGGGCTGGGGAGAATAGGGTGATCATCCCACGCGTACGTCCCCCTGCCGAAACCCCTCACTGTCAGGTGAAAAGACGCAGCTGGTGACTCCACATGTGTTTGAAAAGACATGTGGCCGTCTGCAGGCCTCCCCTGATCGGCAGAGGGGGTGAAGCAGCGACCGGGACGGCTCGGAAGAGTGGGGTAATTGGCCAAGTACAATTGGGGAGGAAAAGGGGAAAAAATCCCCCCCCCAATAAATAAATAAATAAAAGTTGTATCCGGATGTATAACCAAGTCCAGTTGCACTTGATTCAATTCCTTTGGATAACTATGACCTGGATGAATGAGAACATTCACAGACACGTATCCAGATGAACTGATTCAACCTTCTTTGATTTCCTGGATTATTGAGCATGCATCAAGACATTAAGAGCCATCGGGAGTTGCAGAGAAGTATGTAGGAGTGGTGCAGGATATGTATGAGGGAAGTGTGACAGTGGTGAGGTGTGCGGTTGGAATTACAGATGGGTTCAAGGTGGAGGTGGGATTACATCAAGGATCGGCTCTGAACCCTTTCTCGTTTGTAATGGTGATGGACAGGTTGACGGATGAGATCAGGCAGGAGTCTCCGTAGCGAGAGTAGGGTGCAAGTTGAGGGGAGCCTGGAGAGGTGGAGGTGTGCACTGGAGAGAAGAGGAATGAAAGTCAGCAGGAGCAAGACAGAATACATATGCGTGAATGAGAGGCGGGACAGTGGAATGGTGAGGATGCAAGGAGCAGTGGTGACGAAGGTGTATGAATTTAAATACTTGGGGTCAACTGTCCAAAGTAACGGGGAGTGCAGAAGAGAGTGCAGGCAGGGTGGAGTGGGTGGAGAAGAGTGTCAGGAGTGATTTGCGACAGAAGGGTACCAGCAAGAGTTAAAGGGAAAGTTTACAGGATGGTTGTGAGACCAGCTATGTTATATGGTTTGGACACAGTGGCACTGACGAAAAGACAGGAGGCGGAGCTGGAGGTGGCAGAGTTGAAGATGCTAATGTAGCCGGGTGGTAAATCTGTTAAATATGTTAAATGATTTTCCACTTAAATTTAGTATAGTTTAACTGTTAATATATGTAATTGTTACACTGTCAAGCCATGTAAAATGTCATTTGATGTACACTACCGTTCAAAAGTTTGGGATCACATTGAAATGTCCATATTTTTGAAGGAAAAGCACTGTACTTTTCAATGAAGATAACTTTAAACTAGTCTTAACTTTAAAGAAATACACTCTATACATTGCTAATGTGGTAAATGACTATTCTAGCTGCAAATGTCTGGTTTTTGGTGCAATATCTACATAGGTGTATAGAGGCCCATTTCAAGCAACTATCACTCCAGTGTTCTAATGGTACAATGTGTTTGCTCATTGGCTCAGAAGGCTAATTGATGATTAGAAAACCCTTGTGCAATCATGTTCACACATCTGAAAACAGTTTAGCTTGTTACAGAAGCTACAAAACTGACCTTCCTTTGAGCAGATTGAGTTTCTGGAGCATCACATTTGTGGGGTCAATTAAACGCTCAAAATGGCCAGAAAAAGAGAACTTTCATCTGAAACTCGACAGTCTATTCTTGTTCTTAGAAATGAAGGCTATTCCATGTGAGAAATTGCTAAGAAATTGAAGATTTCCTACACCGGTGTGTACTACTCCGTTCAGAGGACAGCACAAACAGGCTCTAACCAGAGTAGAAAAAGAAGTGGGAGGCCGCGTTGCACAACTGAGCAAGAAGATAAGTACATTAGAGTCTCTAGTTTGAGAAACAGACGCCTCACAGGTCCCCAACTGGCATCTTCATTAAATAGTACCCGCAAAACACCAGTGTCAACATCTACAGTGAAGAGGCGGCTGCGGAATTCTGGGCTTCAGGGCAGAGTGGCAAAGAAAAAGCCATATCTGAGACTGACCAATAAAAGAAAAAGATTAAGATGGGCAAAAGAACACAGACATTGGACAGAGGAAGACTGGAAAAAAGTGTTGTGGACGGATGAATCCAAGTTTGAGGTGTTTGGATCACAAAGAAGAACGTTTGTGAGACGCAGAACAAATGAAAAGATGCTGGAAGAATGCCTGACGCCATCTGTTAAGCATGGTGGAGGTAATGTGATGGTCTGGGGTTGCTTTGGTGCTGGTAAGGTGGGAGATTTGTACAGGGTAAAAGGGATTCTGAATAAGGAAGGCTATCACTCCATTTTGCAACGCCATGCCATACCCAGTGGACAGCACTTGATTGGAGCCAATTTCATCCTACAACAGGACAATGACCCTAAACACACCTCCAAATTGTGCAAGAACTATTTAGAGCAGAAGCAGGCAGCTGGTATTCTATCGGTAATGGAGTGGCCAGCGCAGTCACCAGATCTGAACCCCATTGAGCTGTTGTGGGAGCAGCTTGACCGTATGGTACGCAAGAAGTGCCCATCCAACCAATCCAACTTGTGGGAGCTGCTTCTGGAAGCGTGGGGTGCAATTTCTCCAGATTACCTCAACAAATTAACAGCTAGAATGCCAAAGGTCTGCAATGCTGTAATTGCTGCAAATGGAGGATTCTTTGACGAAAGCAAAGTTTGATGTAAAAAAAATCGTATTTCAAATACAAATCATTATTTCTAACCTTGTCAATGTCTTGACTCTATTTTCTATTCATTTCACAACATATGGTGGTGAATAAGTGTGACTTTTCATGGAAAACACAAAATTGTTTGGGTGATCCCAAACTTTTGAACGGTAGTGTATTTAAATTGTGAAGCAGATTGTGAGTGTATTTTTATAGTTTTGGTTGTCATTGCATGTTTTGACCAGTAAGTGGCAGTGTTGCGGACTTTTATTGTAACTCCGTGCAAGTCATCCAAGTGCATCTTGGGTACTCTTTCTGCACGTTATCCAAGTGCATCTTGGGTATTCTTTCTTTTTTTCTTGTGTGGAGCACCTGAAGATTGCGGTGTGACGGTGCTCTGACTCCGCAGTAAGTAAGGGTAAATATCTTGTGAAATATACCTGTAACATTATTCCAAACAATATTGTATGTCGGTAATTTGACAAGATGGTTTGATTTAGACGCTACTGGAGTTGATGTTCGGTGATTTTGGGCGCGAGCCGTCGACCACTGTTCGCCATTGCAGGCATGACAAGGTAATGTTGGCGTGCATAAAGCCACACCATGCCATTGTATTTGGGCAGTAAGGGAAATGTAAAGGTTTTATATGCATTTTAATTCTGTTTAAAGGTAACTGACAGAGTGAGAAGTTGCGCGATCTTCAGGAAGTTCCACATGTCTTTATTAAACCCTGTTTAACATACATAGTCCACTGCCGTATTTTGCACCGTATGTTGTATTTTGTATTTATTTTCCTTTTAAAATCTTTTCTGTTAAACTTGCCACATCTGTGAACATTTATGAGCTGTTTGCTCGAAAGACACAGGAATTTATGCACTCAGTAAAACGATCTGCATTCGAAGGTTCAAACAATAAAATTAAAGCTACAAGAACCCCGGAAGTAATTGTGTCCTGTGTGGTATCTAATTCCACGGGCTACACTAATATTTTCACTGGGAGTGACGAAGAAGGACAGGATTAGGAACGATTCTATTAGAGGGACCGCTCAGGTTGGATGGTTTGGAGACAAAGCAAGAGAGGCAAGATTGAGATGGTTTGGACATGTGTGGAGGAGAGATGCTGGGTATATTAGGAGAAGGATGCTGAATATGGAGCTGCCAGGGAAGAGGAAAAGAGGAAGGCCAAAGAGGAGGTTTATGGATGTTGTGAGGGAGGACATGCAGGTGGCTGGTGTGACAGAGGAAGATGCAGAGAACAGGAAGAAATGGAAACGGATGATCTGCTGTGGTGAACCCTAACGGGAGCAGCCGAAAGTGGTAGTAGTAGTAGTAGTAGCATTTCCTTGATACGATTGGTCTGATATGTACAAGGTTTCCTTGACTGATCTCTCAATATTTCTTAGGGTGATCTCTTCGGTGTTCTTTGTCAATGCATTTTTAAGCACAGGATTTCAGATCGTTGTACTAAAATGGGAATTTTAAATGAGGAAAAATTAATATGGGGTGTCAAATTCCCTCTGTAAAGTCGATCAAATAAAGAATATGTGCTGACGTTTTCCTATCAACTTTGATGTGAAGTGACTTAATGAATGTTAAGGGGTGCATTCACTATTCAGCAGAATTGATTGTTGCTGCTGAGTAATGCATCCCTATTGTTTCAGCATCATTATTAAATGTATAACATTCACACTGTCGAGCCAAAACGGCCTAGAATATGTGCTGGTAAAAACATTTGATTCATGGATTTCCAGAAATAAAGTTACATCATGGACGCATCATCAAGTAGGTCTTTCTTCTTACCTGCCGAGATGGGCACCCCCCCCCTTCTCAGACCAGGTAAGTGTTATGTATGACATTCATATTGTATTTTTAAATCACGTCAGGACACAGCGCTGTCGCTCGACACAACCTCTCCGTGGTATTCTTTATTTAGACTGACACAGCATCAAAGGCAGACCCGATCAAACAACCCAGAGCCCGCAGGCATCACCAATCGATCCCAGCACAATAGAACAGCACCAAATCAAATGCAGCACTGTCGATGTGTGCATACATAACATTCCCCCCCCCCCCCGGCAGGATTTCAAACATGAAAGGTTGACACAAAGTCCTCTAGGTGGCCAGGGCGTAAATGTGTGCGAACAGGTCGCGGGGCGGCCTGAGGCTGGGCAGGCCGAGGTGGGGAGGGAGATGGCAGGGGAAGCTGAGGCCCAGAAATGTCTGGGGCCCGTGTAGGAGCTGCATGAAGCCCCGGGGCGTCTCGCCATGCTGAGGGAATGGCTATGGTTGTGTCACCAGCTGTGTGTGGCGGAGCTGACACCTTCCGTAGACGACTGGAGTGCCACCGAGTGCCATCGCTGAGGAGGTAAGTGGCTGGGCCCAGCTGACGGGTGACTTTGGAGAGGAGAGGACCAGTATGAAGCCATTTTATTGTCCCTGTGGGGCCTGCGGACCCTGACACATTGATGTCTGGCACCCTGGTTCGTTTTGACTGGTCAAACCGTTGCTTCATCCGCGTCTGCTGACGAGTGACTGAGGCTCTGACCCCAGAGGGAGGTGCCTGAGGTGTGGAGGAGCGGAGCCTGTCAAGGGGCATGCACAGTTCCCGGCCTAGCATGAGAGAGGCTGGGGAGACGCCTGTGGTCGAGTGCTGTGTGGCCCGATAGTGCAGCAGAGTGTGACGGATGGCCTGCGTGAAAGCACCCTTGGGCCATGTGTGCTCTGAGGCCATTCTTCAGTGACTGGTGAAAACGTTCAACGCCGCCATTGGCCTGGGGGTGGTAGTACGCAGTGCGTATATGACGGATGCCCTTGCTTTCGAGATAAGCAGTGAACTCAGCAGAGACCAGCTGAGGGCCGTTGTCAGTGGTGATGGCCTTTGGGAGGCCCCAGCGAGAGAAAAGAGAGTCCAGGAAGTCGATGATGATCTGTGAGGTCACAGTGCCGGAAGTGGTGAGTTCAGGCCATTGTGAGTGTAGATCGTAGGCGACCACCATGAAGCGTTGGTGGTGGGGAACTCCATGGATCTCACCACAAATGTCCAACTGCAGGTGTTCCCAGGGCTGAGAGGGCCAGGCGAGAGGTTGCAGGGGTGGGGGAGCCTGGTGGCCAGTCTTGCCACTCACAAGGCAGGCAGAACAGTCCTTCACCAGAGCCTCAATATCTCTGTCTATCCCCGGCCACCACACCAGGTCTCGGCAGCGCTGTTTCAGTTTCACAATGCCCAGGTGGGCTTCATGCGCCGTATTCAAAACATGTGCACGGAGAGCAGCTGGGACCACTGTGCAAAACCCACGTGCCACGCAGGTGTCGTTCCAGCAGGAGAGCTCCTGTCTGACTCGGGCGAACGCAGCCAGCTCCTCTGGGACCTTGTGAGGCCAGCCGTTCTGGATGTAGGTGCGGAGCTGGGAGAGGACAGGGTCCTGTTCGGAGGCTGCCCTCAGCTCCTGCAGAGAGACAGTGGCCTGAAGGGGTGTGTGTAGCATTTGGACAATGTCCTTTTCCACACAGTCAGTGTCCGTCTGTGGAGCTGGGGTGGAGACCGAGCGAGAGAGCAGGTCGGCGACAACATTGTCTCTGCCTGGGGTGAACTGCAGGCTGAAGTTGTACTGGCGGAGGCAGTCAGACCAGCGGTGCAGCCTCAGGGGTTTGTGGCCTGTCCCAGATGTGGACAGCAGCGCTGTCAGGGCCTGGTGATCTGTCCTGAGGGTGAAGGAGTGGCCATAGAGGTAGAGGTGCCACCTTTCACAAGCCCAGATACAGGCTAACGCCTCACGCTCACCCACGGAGTACCGCTGCTCGGTCAGGTTGAGGGCACGGGAGGCGAAGGCAATGGGCTTCTCCACACCGTTCTGGGTTTGAGACAGCACGGCCCCTATCGCTGTGGCTGATGCGTCACAGGTCACAAAGGTGGAGCTGGAGATGTCGAAGTGAGCCAACACTAGTGGTGAAGTCAGTTGAGTCTTGAGATCACGCACAGCGTCCCTGCATGCCTTTGACCACACCCATGGCTCGTCCTTACGCAGCAGCTGGCGCAGGGGGGCTGTGATCGCAGAGTACTGGGGAAGAAACCTCAGGTAGTAACTTGTCATACCCAGGAAGGAGGCGACCTGGGCGGCCGAGCTGGGCTCAGGGATGGCCTGAATGGCGTCCACGTTGGATTGTAGTGGAGTTACACCACTCGCTGACAGCCGGAACCCCACGAAGTCGATGGCTGGCACAGAGAGGACACATTTCTCAGCATTGAGAGTTAGCTTGTGCTTGGACAGGGCTGCGAAGACCATGTTAAGGCGCTTGTCGTGGATTTCACTGGTGGGCCCGTGTACCACTATATCATCCAGATAAATGGCCACGCCCAGTATGCCAGCCAGCACGGAGACCATGATTTTCTGGAAGCAGCTAGGGGCGGAGCTGAGACCGAAAGGCATCCTGGTGTAGCGAAACACTCCTGCATGTGTCACAAAGGCTGTGAGGTTTCGGCTGCTGGGGTGGAGGGGCACCTGTAAGTACCCCTGTCTGAGGTCGAGCTTGGAGAACACCTCAGAGCCATAGAACTGAGCAGTGAGTTCTTCTGAGGTGGGCAGTGGATACTTATCAGGGACCACTGCCTTATTTACTGCACGTAGATCCACGCAGACACGCAGGCCCCCCGACTTCTTCTTAGCCACCACGAGGTTTGAGACCCAAGGTGACGCGTCCACCGGTTCAATGATGCCAGCTTCCAGCAGTTGTTGCAGCTCGGCGGAGACCCCATCACGGAGAGCCAACGGGATGCGGCGCAGTGGTTGGATGACAGATTTCACAGCAGGGTTGAGGAGAGGTTGATGGGTGAAGGCGGAGAGGCAGCCCAGCCCCATAAACAGCGATGGCCACTTCTGCTGCCAAGGTGTGGCGACAGTCAGGATTGCTGCCCCCCTTGTGTCTAAGAGGGAGAACCCCAGAACGGAGAACAGGTCCAGGCCCATCAGGTTGGCCCCACGGCGTGCCACATGAAAAACTGCATTGGGCACCAGCTTGGTTCCATAGCGGACAGTCACTTGGAGAGAGCCAACCAGATCGATTTTGGAGTCACCATACCCACAGAGGACAACTGAGGGTGCGGACAGTGGCAGTGAACCGAAAAATTGACTGTAGGTATCAACATTCAGGAGAGACACACTTGCACCGGTGTCCAACAGCAGGGGGATGCACACATCATTAATGTTGACTGTGCATGATTTGAATGACACTGGCCCAGAGCTCACCTTGTGAATGACGGCGGTTGAAGACTGGGGGGTGTGGCCCTCTGACCCAGCCGGGGAAGATCGACAGACGTTGGCAAAGTGATTGTGCTTACCGCAGCTACGGCATGTCTGGCCACGGGCAGGGCAGTTCTGAGCCCTTGAAACATGAGACCGAGACCCACAGTTACCACAGGACTGTTGAGGGCGGGGCCGAGAACGCCGTCGTTGCAGTTGCAAGACGTCCCCAGTGGAGTCGGCGCCCGCCTCGCTCTGGTTGGGTTGCGTCCCGAGGGGCAGCCGTGAGTAGAGGGAGGAGTCCTTGGCAGCTTGACTGGAGGTGGCCACTTGCTGTGTATTTAGCATAGCAGCACACTCAGCTGCTCCCTCAACCTGTAGTGCGATGGTAATTGCTCTGGACAGCAGCAGATCGTCTTTTTCCAGCAGGAGAGTCTCACGCACCTTTGCGTTGTTGGTGTGTTCGATTAGCTGGTCGCGAACCATCTCGTCCTGAAGCGCGCCAAACTTGCATGAGCTAGCTAGCCCTCGCAAATTAGCTACGTACTGCCGCACAGACTCACCAGGCAGTTGGTGTCGCTGACGGAATATAAATCGCCGAAGGAGGGCACTCTGTGGAGCAGCGAAATGGGTGCTCATAAGTCCCACAGCTTCGGCAAAGCTTGTGACGTTCCCCAGAGACCCGAGCACACGATGACCCTCTGCTCCCAAGCAGTGTAGCAACAGAGCCGTCTTCCTAGCCTGGCTCACGTCGTCGAGCCCTGAGGCGATGATGTAATTTTCAAAACTATGTAGCCAGCGAGTCCATGGTACCGGAGGCTCGCCAGGTAATGCCAGGAAGGGGGCAGGTGGTGGGAGGGAGATATCAGCCATCCTCGTCGCCAATATTGTATTTTTAAATCACGTCAGGACACAGCGCTGTCGCTCGACACAACCTCTCCGTGGCATTCTTTATTTAGACTGACACAGCATCAAAAGTAGACCCGATCAAACAACCCAGAGCCCGCAGGCATCACCAATCGATCCCAGCACAATAGAACAGCACCAAATCAAATGCAGCACTGTCGATGTGTGCATACATAACAATTCACACTGTTGAGCCAAAACAGCCCCAAAATATATAATTTAAGGGACTATATTTCTGGAAATCCATGAATCAAATGTCTTCATGCATGCTCAATACTCCAGGTAAGAAAATCACAGGAAGTTGAATCAGTTCACACGTTTATTGAGAGAGAAACGTTTCATCACTCATCTAAGACCTTTTCAGTCTCAACTGACTCATCATCGGCGCTCACTCGGGGTTGAGTATGACTCCTTCGGGGTCCTCAGGTGGCCGTAGAAGCCGAGCCTGGAGCCGCATAATAGGAGAACGCCTGCGTGTGACAGCTTTTTACGTGGAGTGGCTAATGCCCCTGCTGCTACCACGCGGTCCTTGGGAGGGAGTGGCCAGAGTCTAATGGCATGTAGAACCAAGACGATTGGGGATCACCCTCTGTTGCAGCCTTCATCCGCCTTCACTGCCACTATGACCTGGAGACATCTCCCGCCAGTTCCGCCGTTGAGGTCTTAGCTGGATCGCGCTTCGTCTGGAACCTCCCCCTTGACCTGCCCGCCTTGGGCGACCCTACCAGGAGCCAAGCTCCAGATGGCATAGCTCTTGGGATCATTGGTACACGCAAGCTTCTCCACCACGGTAAGGTGGAGATCCAGGAGAAGAAACTCGCTGCAGGTTACTGCAGTAGCTCCACCCTTATAAACAGTACAGTGGCATAATGACCGAAAACACCGATCGGTTTCATATGCAAATTGTCATGACCATAGAATTTCGATGGAAATGTGGACTATTCATGTCTGTGAATGTTCTCATTCATCCAGGTCATGGTTATCCAAAGGAGTTGAATCAAGTGCAACTGGACTTGGTATATATCCGTGAAGACGTTTCGCCTCTCAGCCAAGAGGCTCCCTCCCTTTCTGACTAGACCGACCAAGCGGTCTAGTCAGAAAGGCACGAACTGAGGGAGCCTCTTGGATGAGAGGCGAAACGTCTTCACGGATATATACCAAGTCCAGCTGCACTTGATTCAACTCCTTTGGATGTACTATTCATGGCACATCTCCCGGCACTTAACAGAGTACTGTAGCGGACCATATGGGCATAATTCACCATAATTGGTAGACACGGGCCATTTTAAGAAAGGGTTTCCGGGTTGAGAGGGCGGAGCGAGGACGAGGAGGGTTGGAGCAGCGCCATATTGCTGGATTATGAGTTTGTACGGAAGAATAAATGACACGCGTTCGTGTAGTCAGTGAGAGAAATGGTTCGTCTCTACTTTCCTGCAATTTCCACAGTACACTATGTAATGAATGAAAGGTCACGTGTTTAACTTGACCTACTCACGGGTGTACGTGCAGTGCGTGTGACGTATACAGGAAGTTGGAGACGCGCATGTTATGAAGGTTGTAACTCGGATGAACGCTAGTAAAAGCTACACAGTTAAGAACCTACGAAGTCGGCTCGTTCTTGAATTATTCTTATGTCAGTAAGACAAGGCGTCTACGGACATTACATGGTGTCAGAATAGTCTGTGTATCTGAACACGAGCGGTCATGCCGAAGTTTAATCCGCCGAGTGAATTCAAGTTTGACTGCCCCGTTGAATGGCCGGAGTGGAGACAACGGTTTTCGCGCTTCGGGCTCGCGACAAAGCTGGATAAAGACGACGGGGAGATTCAAGTGAGTTCGCTGATTTATGCAATGGGCAGCGAGGCTGAAAAGATATTCAGCTCGTTTGACTTCGCGGCGGAGGGTGATAAAGTGGACTATGATATCGTACTGAAAAAGTTCGACGACTACTTTATTCCCCGCCGTAACATCATACATGAGAGGGCGTGCTTCTATCAACGTAGCCAGCAGCCAGGAGAGACAGCGGAGATGTACATCCGGACATTGTATGAGCTGTCTGAACACTGTGAGTTTGGGGACAAGAGGGATGAACATATCAGAGATCGTCTGGTAGTGGGCATAAAAGATAAGGTGCTCTCCCGTCAGTTCCAGCTCACAGCGGACCTTACTCTGGTGAAAGTCATTGAACAAGTGCGCCAGGCGGAGGCAATAACAAAGCAGCTCAGCCTCCAAGCTAACCAACCAGAGGCCCTGCTGGCTAACGTCAATGTTGTCCGATGGCGGGACGAACGCCAAAACAAAAAGGGCGGACAGCGTCATGGTGGCGGCAGTCCGGCAACCAACAAAGTAGACGAATGCGGGAGGTGCGGCAAGACGCAGCACACCGATGAGCGGAAGTGTCCTGCAACGAACAGTAAGTGCAACAAGTGTCATAAAAAGGGACATTGGGAGCGTGTATGTCACTCTAAAGCGGTGAGAGAAGTCACTGAAGAGGTTAAACAGCTGTACTTTCTGGGAGAAGTTGGCAAAGAGAGTAGTCAGGAAGATTGGACTGTTAGTTTAACAATAAGTGATGTACCAATAACCTTTAACATTGACACGGGGGCTGACGCTACTGTTATCAACCAAGGGACATTTAAAAAGCTGAAGCCAAACATAAAACTGGGACCTCCTGACACATGCTTCATAAGCCCAGGTGGAAACATCAGCTGCATAGGACAGTTTCAAGCCACAACCAAATACAAGGAGAAACAATACTCCTTTCCAGTGTATGTGATCAAGGGGAGAGGCAGCTGTCTGCTGAGTCGTCCAGAGGCAGTGGAGATGGGTCTAGTGAAGCGGATGAATGGGGTCAGTGGAGTTTTCGGTTCAAGTGGACTGCTGAAAACAGACCCAGTGAAAATAGCTCTGGTGGAGGGTGCCCAGCCATACGCGGTGCATACAGCCAGACGGATACCGCTGCAACTTGTACCACTGGTTAAGAAAGAACTGCAGCGCATGGAAAATGAGGGCATTATTGAAAAAGTGACTCAGCCCACAGAATGGTGCGCCGCTATGGTGCCGGTGCTGAAACCGAACAAGAAAGAGGTTCGCTGCTGCGCTGACCTCAGGAGGCTGAATCGAGCAGTGAAACGTGAGAAATACGTGCTGCCCACTATGGAGGAAATAATGCCAAGGCTCGCAGGGTCAAAGTTCTTCACAACGTTGGATGCAGCAAGTGGGTTTTACCAGATCCCCTTGCATGAAGACAGCAGGGGGCTCACCACTTTCATCACCCCATTTGGGAGGTATGCTTTCTGCCGCCTTCCATTTGGTATAACGAGTGCTCCAGAGATTTTCCAGAGAAAGATGGCGGAAACTCTGACCGGGCTAGAGGGCACAGAGGTGTACATGGATGACATCCTTATACATGGAGAGACTGAGGAAATCCATGACCGGCGCCTAGCAGAGGCGCTGGGGGTCATTGAAACAGCAGGTCTCAAACTGAACCAAGCGAAATGCAAGTTCAAACAGAAACAAGTCCGCTTCCTTGGTCATATCATCAACGAGGCAGGCATCAGACCTGACCCGGACAAAGTGGCCGGAATAGAGAACTTTCCTCAGCCCCAGAACGTGACGGAACTCAAGAGGTTCCTCGGGATGGTGAACTATTTGGCAAAATATGTCCCAGAGCTGTCCACTGTAGGTCAGCCGCTTTATGGACTGCTTAAAGCAACGACAGAGTGGCTGTGGGGACCTGCACAGAACACAGCATTCCAAGACCTTAAAGCAGCACTCGCCACCGCCCCGGTACTCACCTTTTATGACGTCACTAAGGCTACGGTGGTGTCAGCAGATGCCAGCAGCTACGGGCTGGGAGGCGTTCTGCTCCAGCAGCACGGGGAACACTGGAAGCCCGTGGCCTACTGCTCCCGACGGCTGAGTGACGCAGAGACAAGGTACGCACAGATCGAGAAAGAGTGCTTAGCCAGTGTCTGGGCATGTGAAAGGTTCGAGAAGTACTTGTTTGGGCTTGACAATTTCAGACTTGTCACCGATCATAAACCACTAGTGCCTCTCATGAACAGCAAAGACTTGGATAATGTGCCCATTAGGTGCCAGAGACTGTTAATGAGGCTGATGCGTTTCAATGCAGTGGCTGAATACGCACCAGGCAAAACTTTAGCTGTGGCTGATGCACTCTCCAGAGGCCCAGAGCAGCGCTACGGAGATGGTGCTTCTCATGATGATGTTGCAGCGCACATTGATGCCATTGTGTGCCAGGTGCCTGCCACACCTCAAAGGATGCAGGAGATAAAACAGAGCACGGATGGGGATCTGCAGCTCCAGACAGTGTTGGGCTTCATCAGACACGGCTGGCCTGAGTATGTCGATAAAGTGCCGGAGACAGTCAGAGACTTTTATCAGGTGAGAGGGGAGTTATCTGAGGTAGATGGTTTAGTCATCAGAGGCAGTCGTATTGTCATTCCCACAGAGATGAGGGAGGTGATCTTAGACAGAATACACGACGGGCACCAGGGGATAGTTAAGTGCAGAGAGAGAGCTAGCCAGTCAGTGTGGTGGCCCAAAATGACAGAGCACATTACAACAAAGATACAGCAATGTCAATTCTGCAGAGAACACAAGAACACACAGAGAAAAGAGCCTTTAATGTCAAGTGAGCTCCCATCCAGACCATGGCAGAAAGTTGGCATAGACCTGTGTGAGTACAAAAAGCAAAACTACTTGATAGTGTCTGACTATTATTCCAGGTTTTTGGAGATCCTAAATCTACCAACAACTACTAGCAGTCAGGTTGTAGCTAGGCTGAAGGCTACATTTGCACGTTTTGGTATCCCTGAAATTGTAGTTAGTGATAATGGGCCACAGCTAGTTTCAGAAGAGATGAGGAGGTTCAGTGAGGATTATGATTTCATCCATGTGACTTCAAGCCCACACTACCCCCAGAGTAATGGACAGGCAGAGAGGGCTGTTCAGATAGCCAAAAGCATATTAAGGCAGGAAGACCCTCTCCTCGCCCTGTTGACATACAGAGCTACACCCTCTTCTTCCACTGGAGCCAGTCCAGCGGAATTGCTCATGGGTAGGAGACTCAGAACCACCTTACCCACATTGCAGCATAACCTGAAACCGGCCTGGCCTAAAGAGGAACTGATCAAAACCGCTGACGCCGCAGCCAAATCGAGGCAGGCTTTCTACTACAACCGCAGGAACGGCGTGCGGACACTGCGCCCACTGAACTCAGGTGACGCAGTACTCACCAAACCTGATGGACAGAAAACATGGACAATGCCAGCAGTAGTTCACAGTCAGAGCTCCACTCCCAGATCCTACATAGTGGAGACAGCTCAAGGTGAACATTACAGAAGGAACAGGCGCCACCTGTTGGCCACACCCAAAACACTCACCTTTGTCAGCAGGGATCCTGACCATGTCACTCCAGGGGAGAATGGAAACACGGATGAGTCCCGAGCAGCAGAAATGCCAACTTCCACACCATATGTTACTCGCTCTGGCAGGGTGAGCAAGCCAGCAATCCGGCTGGATTTGTGAGGCGTATGGACTTGTGTATTGTGGGGGATTTTTTATTTTTTTTGTGAAAAGGGGGGTGATATACAGGTTAGAAAATCATCTTAGAGGGGGAGATGTAATGAATGAAAGGTCACGTGTTTAACTTGACCTACTCACGGGTGTACGTGCAGTGCGTGTGACGTATACAGGAAGTTGGAGACGCGCATGTTATGAAGGTTGTAACTCGGATGAACGCTAGTAAAAGCTACACAGTTAAGAACCTACGAAGTCGGCTCGTTCTTGAATTCTTATGTCAGTAAGACAAGGCGTCTACGGACATTACACACTATGTCATAGTATTACAGTTAATACGGTAATGTGCACGACAGTGACGGAAACTGTGAGATGAGGCTGTACATGAGAGGGGTTTTACGACAGTAGACTATGCGTAAAGGTCATGTTGCATACATGTGAGCTGACCTGTTAGCTGAATAAAGTAGACACTTAACCTGCTCCGTTTGACTGCACATTCATTACATGGTGTCAGAAGTGAGGCATATATTCACAAAGATAGTGAATTATGGCGACGTCCAGCCCACCAGAAAACTTTTGCTTTGATAAACCGACGGAATGGACTGACTGGAAAAGACGCTTCGAGAGATTCAGAATGGCGACCAAGCTCCACAAGGAAGATGGTGAAGTACAAGTTAGCTCTTTAATATGTGCGATGGGGAGTGATGCAGAGAATATTTTCAAGTCTTTCACTTTTGCTGAAGCAGCACACCAGAAGGATTACAATATAGTCATGGATAAATACAACGAGTACTTTTTCCCTAAACGGAATATAATCCACGAGCGAGCCATTTTCCATCAGCGGGGGCAGCAGCCAGGTGAGAGAGCAGAGACATTTATTAGAGCCCGTTATGAGCTATCAGAGCACTGCGAGTTCGGGATAAACAGGGATGAGAATATTCGTGACCGGATCGTGTTAGGGATTCTAGATAAAGAGCAGTCTCGTAAGTTGCAACTTATGAATGATCTCACGCTAGCACAAACAATACAGTCAGTGCGTCAGTCAAGAGACCGTTAGCATGCAAATTAGCAAGCAAGGGGAAGCTACAAGCAATGCAGCAGCTGTGCAAGAGGCGTACGCACAGTAGTCCATGGGCCAGAGCCCAAAATTTCCTATTTCGGTACACTCAAGGTGGCAAAACTTACTTATAATTTTTGAAAGGATCCATGTCTGTACATGATATTTTGGTATGATAACCATTCCTGAGTGGCAGCTGTATCACAGTTATCAGCTCATGAAGTTAACCACCCCCTAAAGTAAATTGCATTTTAGACGCTGGTGCATATCCTGGTTTAGCCTCATGGTCAGGACATTTTTCAATGTTCTATGATATTGTCTTTGGTATCATTTTAAAGGGGACCTTCTTAGCTTTCATTCAAGCCCTGTTGTGGATATTTCTCACAAACATAGAGGTCACTTTAGCTCTTCAACCCGTCAATAACACACATCTTTCTGCAATGTTCGCCTAAACTATATACTTTCTTTTAGCCCTGTGGCATCTAGGAATATCAGGGACACAAAACACAAAAACTGGAATACTCACAGGACTGTAAAGATTCAGGAAATGTATAATATACCCATACTATTTCATTGTGTGAGGTGATTGTGAACCTTAAATTAGAAGGGCATTATTACTAAGAAACTAACTAGACCAAAGCCAGTTAGTCCATGGGTCAGACCAGATATCGATATCACCCAAGGTGACACAACTTCACTGGTGCCATTTTATTTGGTACACTAACAGAAGTAAAATAATACATGATAACCTTTCCAAATGAGCAGCTATTTCATTTTTCTTTCAGGAAACCTGTTTCTGTGCCTCTCACGATTGTGTATTTGCCCAGATTTTTACAAATATAGCATTTCAACACCCCTGGTACTGATTAGCCTAGCTTAAACTCTGGGACAGTTCTTAGTTGGCCAACAACCAAGGATAACCAGTACTGTGTACTTCCATTCATTGTGCTAAGCTAGGCTAACGTGCAGCCAGATAGCTTTCTACTAAACACATATAGAGGAAACTGGTATCTATCTTCTTGTCTCACTCTGGAGAAGATTGTAAGCTAATTTCCCATAATGTTAGCATGTTCTTTTAATGTATATGTTAATATGATTAGTTAAAGTGGCTACGAGGAACTTTCATCTTGTGTTGATTTTAGCGGCCTCATGTGGACAAAATACAGCTGTTGCATAGCAACTAGGTAATGTATCTATTTGTGGCTATGTAAGATAAATAATGGTAATATGACGCTGGTGAAGCAAAGTAAACTTTGTTTTAGTAGTGTTCATACACCTAAGTTACATGTATTTGTTTGTATGTGGCAGGTGAAAACTGACTGAATATGGCCACTGGTGAACAAGCAAGTTTTTACCCAATACCAAAGCGCCCACGGGTGGAGTGCATTATCCACTGTTCTGATGATACAGATAAGCTGGTTTCACTACAAAGTGTCGACTCATGGAGAACTCTGCTCAGGGCAGCTCAGATACGAAATCATGCACCAGTTTTGAAACTGGCAAAAGACATTCCTGAGGGACATATTCCAGCAATCTACTACCACAGAAAGTGTCGCAGTATCTTCACTATGAAGCAAATTCTTGATGGCCTCCTTGCAAAAGAAAAGAAAAGTTGTGTCTCTGCTGAAGAGAAACAATCTAAGAGAGTAGCTCGACATGCTCCAAGTACATCTAGGACTTATGATGCAGAGTGCATATTTTGTCAGAAAAACAGCAAATATTCCAAGAGACAGAATACGAGAGAAGTACTGGTGCAGTGTCGAGAACTGCGAGCTGATGCAAAGATCAGGAGTGCAGCCACAAAGAAAAGGGACAGCAGAATCCTTGCCATTGTGAGTAGAGACCGTGTAGCAGCTGAAGGGCACTACCACAGGTCATGCTATAGACTTTACACCAAAGAAGAGGTTTCCAAAGGAGAGGTTGCCAGCAATGAAGATGATGATGCTGCAGCCCAGTATGAAGCTGCTGTGAATAAGGCATACAATGAGCTGTTCCTCTTCATCAGGATGGAGCTTTTTGGCAATCCTCAAGTGATGACAATGACTGATCTCTCTTCTAGACTGGTAGCTTCAATGAACTCCCAAGGCATTGCCCAAGTCAAGGAATCAACCAAGAAGCACATAAGGCGAAACCTGGAGAGTGAGTTTGCTGGAGCCTTGCAGATATTCCCTGATGAGAAAGGAAAATTCCTCCTCTATCCCGATAACTTGTCCATGAGGGAACTTGCCAAAGAAAATCAGTCTCTCAAAAGGGAGCTGCAGACCCTGAAAAGTGTCAGTGCACAAGATGTTATAACCAAAGCAGCCATCAAATTGAGAGCAGACATTAAAAGTCAAGATGTTCCTCAAACCTGGCCGCCTGAAGTCAAACCAGAAGCAGAATGTCCTACCATTCCAGAGTCGCTCATTATCTTCCTGTACTCTCTACTCACAGGCTCAAATGATCCTGATCATGCATCCCAGAGAGTGCAGTGCCTTCTGCAGTCATTTGGCCATGACATAGTATATGCAGTGACATGTGGAAATACCAAGCCTTCCAAGCACATTGTTCTGCCATTCAGTGTCAAATCGTTGACAGGAAATGTAGAGTTGATAAACATCCTCAACCGACTTGTTCACAGTGTGTCCTATTCACAGATGGAAGAGATCAACACTGCCCTGTGTCTCCAGAAACTCTCATCATCAGGGAGTGGCATTGCCCTTCCAGCTAACATCCATCCTGGCATATTCACAACTTTAGCCTGGGACAATATCGACCGTCTTCAAGAAACTGTCAGTGCTGAGGGAACATCTCACAGAGTCAATGGGATTGCTGTGCAAGCAAAGCCAGTCAACCCACTTCCTGTCCAACCCATGCCCACTGTTCCCAAAACAAAGAAGAGAAGCATTGATGGACCCCCACCAATGTTACCAACTTACAATGCTGGACAACGGGTAGGGCCACCACAAAGCAAAAAGTCAGATGCCGATACTGCAGCCAATACTAAGCTTGCCAGAGAGAAAAACCTTCTTTGGGTCCTAGCACGCATGTCACAACAAGAAGAACAGTCAGTCAGCAGCTGGACAGGCTTCAACATCCTGACTCGAGGAGAGATGACGGTCATCCCCGACAATATAGGCTATCTGCCTACCATCAATGCTCCAGCGACACAAATGTCTACTGTCAACGAGGTGCTTAACCAGTCACTGAGCATCATGCAGTGCTTAGGCCTGAGGAAGATTGTCTGTGTCTTTGACCAAGCCCTGTATGCGAAGGCTGTCGAGATCACATGGAAACACCATGACAAGTTCCATGATATCATCGTTAGGCTTGGGGTATTCCACACCATCTGCACACTGCTGGCAATAATAGGAAAGCGTTTCCAAGATGCTGGACTCAAAGACCTCTGCATTGAGTCTGGCATTATTGCAGAAGGCTCAATTGCTGGTGTTATGGATGGCCGCAAGTACAACAGGGCAGTGCGACTACACAAGCTCCTGTATGAGGCTCTCATGCGACTGACCTTGAATGGTTTCCTGTCCTGGTTGGAATAAACTCACAGGAATGACATGGTTCACCTGAATGAGACACTGAAGACCATTGACAGCCTTGGGAAAGAAGTCTCACAACATGCTTTGAAGGAGGTCCTCGAGAACAGCTCTTGTACACGCATCATGGATCTATTTGAAGTCTACCGTGAGTTCCTTAGAGGTGGAAACGGCAGCCTCTCGAACTTCTGGATGTCCTATTTGGACATGGTTGAAATCTTGTTGGGGCTCATCCGAGCATCCAGAGAGGGAGACTGGATGCTACACTTGGCTAGCATTCGAGCAATGATCCCATGGTGCTTTGCTTATGACAGGATGAATTATGCACGCTACCTCCCCTACTATTACGCCCAGATGTCTGAGCTGCCCATCACACACCCAGATGTGTACACAGAATTCATGGAAGGAGGCTTCTCAGTCCAACTGGGCTCCACCAATCCCTTTGGCCGAATCCCTGTTGACCAAGCTATAGAAGAAACGGTGAACAAAGACACCCAAACAGCTGGAGGGACAAAGGGATTCAGCTTGAAGCCAGGAGCTGTGACCAAATATTATCTCACAGCTGAGTATAGAAGCATGTACCTCAGACAGCTGAGAGACCTGACAGGTCAAGGCAGGTGCAAATGGTCTCATCCAGATCTACAGAGTCCAAGGATCAAGAGAGATGAAGCAGATGTCCAGTCTCTCATGGACCTTATGGAGAATAACTGGCTCAATCCTATGTCCCCTGATGATATTGATTTGGTTAGCCTCTCCACTGGCAACATGGCTCCACCTGATGTGACCATAGATCTCTTGAGAGCTCTTGAGAAAGGAGAAGAGGCCTACCAAGCATTCCAGCAAACAAGGTTAGATGCAGACCCACCACCTGTGAAATTCCATGACAAGATGACCAAGCAAAGTCTGAAAACATTCTCCAATGTCAGCACAAAACAAGCTCATGGAAAGAAAGCACAGGATGTGGTTCTGAAGGCAGATAGAAACCTTTTCAGTCACATGATCCTGGTGGCTGAAAGCAGGAAGGTGAATCTGAAGGATGTCCTTGCCTACCCATTGGGCCCACTACCATGGGCACTGGCAAATGCTGATGGGTCCTTACGAAAAACAAACAAGGCTGCACTTGCCAGAGAGCTTGAAAAGAATGTATCTCCTGCAGAAGACATCCCAATCCCATCTACTTCCATCATTGATGGGATGAGCCTGGTCCAAAAAATGAATGGCAACAACAAAACCTTTGCACAGGTGGCAGAGTCAGCCTTGACCCAGGTCCTCCATGAGGGAGCACAGAGTGGGAGGATTGATGTTGTTTTTGATGTCTATCACCAGACTTCGATCAAAGATGCTGAACGACTGAACCGGGGTGGAGACATCACTCTCCAGTACAAGAATCTTGCAGGGGGACACCACGTCCAGCAGTGGAGAAAATTTCTGTGCAGTTCCTCCAACAAGACCAGTCTCATCAAGTTTCTGGTGGAAGAGTGGAAACTCCCACGATACAGAGCTATGCTGCATGGCAAGGTGTTGTACATGACCTGTGAGGAAACCTGCTACAAGTTGACAGAAGATGGGTGTGAGGAAGCAGCAGAACTGCACTCCACACATGAAGAAGCTGACACCCGTCTGCTCCTGCATGCATTGCATGCAGCAAATGCGGGCTCAAAGTCAGTTATCATCACAGCTGAGGACACTGATGTCATGATGCTTTGTCTTGGCTTCCAGAAGGACATCACCTGTCCCATCTACCAGAAGTGTGGGACTCAGAACTGCACACGGTTTGTCGACATCACCAAACTGTCAAGTTCACTTGGAGACAGCATCTGTGACAGCCTAATTGGCTTACATGCCTTCACAGGCTGCGACACTGTCAGTGCATTCGCTGGTCGAGGGAAGCTGAATGCCCTGAAGATAGTGAGAAAGCACACTTCCTGCCAAGAGACTTTTAGTCAACTGGGACAGACATGGAATGTGAGTGATGAGCTGTTCCAGAAAATTGAGCAGTTCACCTGTCGGATGTATGTTGCTAATAGCAGCACTGCTGAGGTGAACAAACTGCGTTACCAGCTCTTCTGCACCAAAAGGGGAGAGGTTGAGTCCAGCCAGCTGCCACCATGTAGAGACTGTCTCTTTATGCATGTTCAACGAGCCAACTATCAGGCAGCAATATGGAAGTGCTGTCTGCAGGCTAACTCTGTGGTGCCAAGCCCTACTGAGTATGGATGGACAGACGATGAAGGCAAGCTGGCCATTTACTGGATGCGCTCCCCACCTGCACCAGATGTGGTCTTGGAAATGCTAACATGCAAGTGTGTGCATTCATGCAAAATGCCAAGCTGCATGTGCCTGTCAAATGGACTTCCATGCACAGACATGTGCAGGTTACAGACCTGCAGTAACCAAAAACAGCAGGATGGTCCAGAACTGGACTTTGAACTTGGGGAGTCAGATGATGAGAGAAACGAGCAGTTTGATGAATGACAGTGTGATGATTCTGATGGTATTACTGTGGTAGTAGTCTATTGATGCACAGGATGTTGATTCTGGACTTGGTTACCCAGAGCTTGATAACAATAATGTAACCATATTCACATATACCCATTACCCTACCCATTACCATTACATATACCCACTAATGATATGGGATTACATGTATCATTGACTAAGTATATGTAAATGTCAATGTTGTTTAAAATATTAAAATAGTTCATTACCTCACTATGGTATTCCTTTTTATCATGTATTTTGATTGTGTATTTAAACAAATGTATAGAGACCAGTTTGTGACCTAACTGGCTTTGGTCTAGTTCTCATTTAAGGCTCACAATCACCTCACACAATGAAATAGTATGGGTATATTATACATTTCCTGAATCTTTACAGTCCTGTGAGTATTCCAGTTTTTGTGTTTTGTGTCCCTGATATTCCTAGATGCCACAGGGCTAAAAGAAAGTATATAGTTTAGGCGAACATTGCAGAAAGATGTGTGTTATTGACGGGTTGAAGAGCTCAAGTGACCTCTATATTTGTGAGAAATATCCACAACAGGGCTTGAATGAAAGCTAAGAAGGTCCCCTTTAAAATGATACCAAAGACAATATTATAGAACATTGAAAAATGTCCTGACCATGAGGCTAAACCAGGATATGCACCAGCGTCTAAAATGCAATTTAGTTTAGCGGGTGGTTAACTTCATGAGCTGATAACTGTGATACAGCTGCCACTCAGGAATGGTTATCATACCAAAATATCATGTACAGACATGGATCCTTTCAAAAATTATAAGTAAGTTTTGCCACCTTGAGTGTACCGAAATATCGTCTGGCCCATGGTCTACAGGGCGCGTGGGAGAAAAACCCGAAACGGCAACGTAACGCTAAACAGAAAGGAGGCAAAGACTCCAGAAACACGGAGCGCGGAGGAAAGTGCGGCAGATGTAGAAAAATGCAACACAAAAACCAGGAAAGAGGCCCAGCGTTCAAATCAGCATGCAACGAGTGCAAAAAAAAGGACATTGGGAGAGAATGTGTAAGAGCAAATTGGTGAGTGGAGTTACAAAGACTGATGAGCAGAATGCATACTTTTGGGGATCAGTGAATGCAAACTTGAGGGATGAAAAATAGACAGTGCAGCTTCTCATTGGTGCAACACCAGTGGAGTTTAAGATTGATACTGGAGCAGACGCTAGTGTTATGTGTGAAGAGACTTTCAATATGCTAATTCCAGAGAGAGAATTAAAGCAGACCACTATGCACTATGCAGTCCAGGGGGTCAATTGAATTGTCAAGGGCAATTTCAAGCATGCACCATGTACAAGGGCAAGTCATACTCATTCCCAGTGTATCAGAGGGCAGAGTGTCAATAACTTACTCAGCCGTTCCACTGCAGCAGAGATGGGCCTTGTGAAGCGAGTCGAGGAGGGCCATAATGCATTTGGAGAGCATGGCACTCTCAAGACGGAGCCTGTAAAGATACAGTTAAAGGACAATGCCACACCATATGCAGTGCACACAGCGCGCAGAGTCCCAATACCGCTAATGCACAAGGTTAGAGAGGAGCTGCGCCGGATGGAGGAGAACAGCATTATAGAGGAGGTAACAGCCGACAGATTGGTGTGCCCCTATGGTGCCCGTCCTGAAAAGGTCTGGAAAAGTGCAAATGTGCATGGATCTAAGAAACTGAATGAACAGGTCAAGAGAGAGAGATTCATCTTACCTACACCGGAGGAGATCATAGCCAAGCTGAGCGAAGCAATGGTGTTCTCCAGCCTCGACACAGCCTCGGGATGTTTCCAGATCCCTTTGCACAGTGACAGTGCCAGGCTGACGACGTTCATCACTCCATTCGCCAGGTACTGTTTCCGACGCTTACCGTTTGGAATAACGAGCGCACCAGAGATATTTCAAAGAAAAATGACAGAGACACTGCATGGCCTACAGGGGGCAGCTGTGTACATGGACGACATAGTCGTGTACGGAAGGGACATGGAAGAACACGACCTTCGGCTTCAGAAAGTCCTGGAGAGAGTCGAGTCCGCTGGACATAAGCTCAACAAGGAAAAGTGTATGCTTAGGCAGAAACAACTTCACTTCCTGGGACATGTGATCGATGCCGCTGGCGTGCGATCAGATCCAGCCAAAGTGGAGGCTATCCGAGAGCTTACCACACCAGAGAATGTGCAGGACCTGAAACGAGTCCTTGGCATGGTGAACTATCTCGGTAAATACGTGCCAAACCTATCCACAGTGGGCCAGCCACTATATGAGCTGCTAAGGTCCAAGACAGCATGGACCTGGGGGCCAGCACAACAGACAGCGTTTCAGAGGCTTAAAGAGCTCCTGATGACATCGCCTGTGTTGACATTCTACGACATCAACAAACCCAACGCACTCTCAGCTGATGCAAGTAGCTATGGTATCGGTGGCGTGCTACTGCAGCTCCATGGGGAAGACTGGAAGCCAGTAGCATACTGCTCCAGGAGATTGACTGACGCAGAAACCAGATATGCGCAGATCAAAAAAGAGTGTTTGGCGTGTGTCTGGGCCTGCGAGCGGTTTGAAAAATACCTCTATGGCTTTGAGAGTTTCAAACTAGTGACAGACCACAAGCCGTTGGTCCCACTAATTAACAGCAAGGACTTGGAGAATGTTCCATTACGGTGCCAGAGACTTCTTATGCGGCTCATGAGGTTTAAACCCATAGCTGAGTATGCACCTGGAAAGACACTGGTTGTGACAGACACACTGTCAAGGAGCCCTGTGCGCCACATGGAGAACGAGAGGGACACACGCTCAGATGTGGAGTGCTACATCGCAGCTGTCATTGAGAACATGCCTGCTACGCCACAGAAGCTGGCCAGCATCAGAGCAGCCACAGCAGCGGATGAGATGCTACAGACGGTGATCAGACACATCAGGTTAGGGTGGCCTGGAACACGTGAGTAAAGTCCCAGGTAACATAAAACAGTATTTTCCAATGAAAAGTGAACTTTCAGAGTATAAGGGAATGGTTAGTAAGGGATGTCGAATAGTGATACCTGAGACATTGAGAACAGACATTCTTGATAGGATTCATGATGGACATCAGGGCCTCACAAAATGTCGGGAGAGGGCAAATGCCTCTGTCTGGTGGCCGGGCATTTCCTCACAGATAAAACACAAGGTCTCGTCATGTCAGTTTTGCTGTGAGTCAAGAAGAGCACAGAAAAAGGAGCCATTGATCTCTACTCCACTCCTTGACAGGCCATGGAAGCGTATAGCTCTGGACCTGTGTTAGTACAACAAACAGAACTATTTAGTTATCTCAGACTACTACTCTAGATACATAGAGATTCTACACATGACAACAACAACCAGTGCTCAAGTCACTCTGAAGCTAAAAGCAACATGTGCCCGGTACGGCATACCGGATGTGGTCGTGAGTGACAATGGGCCACAGTTTTCGAGCACCGAGTTTCAAGACCTAGCCCGTGAGCTCGATTTTAAACATATCACCTCGAGCCACAACGCACAAGGAAATGGTCACGCTGAAAGGGCCATGCAGATTGCAAAGAGAATCCTGAAACAGAATGACCCTCTCATTGCACTCATGTGCTACAGTTCGACTCTGTGCAGCACCATGGGAGCCAGCCCAGCTGAGCTCCTAATGGGCCGGAAGATCAGGACAATGCTTCCCACCCTCGAGAGAAACCTGCAACCTAGATGGCCTAATTTGCAACGGATCAAGCAGAATGACAAGGCCGAAAAGAAGAAGCAAGCCATCTATTATAACAAACGTCACGGGATGAGATCCCGAACTCCACTGCAGCCAGGTGGTCATGTTCTCACCAAGCTGGACCACCAGAAATCCTGTACAACTCCTGCAGTAGTGACCAGTGAGAGTGTCACTCCACGCTCTTACCTCATCGAGACACAGCAGGGTGGAACGTTCCGGCGTAACCGTCACCATCTCCAGGTGATGCCTGCTCCAGAGTCAGCTGGGAGCATAGCACCTGTCTCACCTGTTTGCAAGGATTCCAGTCAAGAGCCTTATGACACAGTTAGACAGGGGACTGGTCCACACACCCCCAGTGTCAGCATACATGCTTGTACAGAGAAACTGTCACAGACCAGGTCTGGACGGGTCATTAAACCAGTTGTTAGACTGGACTTGTGAGTGACTGTGTTCTCATATCTCATGGCCTTTGGGGGGATATACATTTATGAAAATAGGGGGGAAGAAAAGGGTGAACAAAAGAAGAAAAAAAGTTCCAGATGGTAAACTATATAACTAAGGAGTTATTTAGAAATGTCAAAAGAGTTCCAGAGTGTAATAGGTTGTGAAATGTTAAACTGAATGTTGAAGCCTTATTGTTGCTGTCAGTGTGGTAAGAGTTGTATTGATGCTACAGAGGAATAGCACTGTTTACAAAATTTTTAAATAAAATAATGTTATATCTGTTTACTTTAAAAGGCGAAAGGAAAAACTAAAGGGGGAGATGTCATAGTATTACAGTTAATACGGTAATGTGCATGACAGTGACGGAAACTGTGAGATGTGGCTGTACATGAAAGGGGTTTTATGACAGTAGACTAAGCGTGAAGGTCATATTGCATACATGTGAGCTGACCTGTTAGCTGAATAAAGTAGACACTTATCCCGCTCCGTTTGACTGGACATTCCGTGATTTATTATACACTATATGTGTCGGGAGGATTGCCGTGATTTGTACATCGAGGAAACAAAACAGACGCTGGGAGAAGGGGGGGGGGCGGGGGCTGGACTACTTGGATGCTGGCCAAGAGGATGGCGCAACACAGAAGTCAGAACTAACGTGTCAGGCCAGGACTCCGTAGTCTACACCCATCTACAGGCCAGTGGGGGTTGGGGGCTAAGAGTACTATCTGTCGCCATTTTACAATACTGTGATTGCAACCATTCTCCAATCCTCTATGCATAGTACACATGGCCATTGTAACTCTAGTTAATGGCCACACCCATATTTGCATATGAAACTGGTCGTTGGTTTCAACCGTTATGCAGCCGTATTGTTTATAAGGGTGGGGATACCTGCAGTCAGTTTAGACTGAAGAGGTCACTTAGTTAAGTGATGAGATGTTTCTGTCAGTAAACGTTTTATCCAGATGAACTGATTCATATGAATCAAATGGTTTTACCAGCACATATTCTGGGCCATTTTGTCTCGAAAATATGAATTTCATACATTTAATAATGACCTAAGATGAAATAATAGGGGATGCATTATTCGGCAACAATTAGTTCAGCCGAACAAAGCATGCACTCAGCAGAAGTGTGAAAAGGGGGTGTGCATCACATGCAGCGAAGAGGGGACGCGAAAACAATGGTGAAAAACCAAACCAGTCACCAGAATAAAATGTTTGCTTTTTATATTTCTCCAAACCACAGATAGAGCCAAATTTAAAAAAAAAAGGTTTCATATCAACATTTCAACTCATAGCCCATGTTGGTGTAGCCTGCGTCACATTACATGACTGTCAAGATTCTGTCTGCAAAAAAATTGCTTGCATTCCTTCTATTCTCAGTGGAAAATGCAATATTTTAAGATAGTTTTGGCATTAAATTGTGTTTTGATAACATTTCTAGTGAAAAATGTGGATCTTATTTTCATAATCTTCTTTAAGTGAATGTACATGATTTTTAGTTTGTACAAAGATTCTTTCAGATCTCATCAGAAAATTGTTGGAATGCAATGTTTCCACAGTGACAGCTGGCCAGTACAGGGCGCTGGTGTGGCGTCCCCTTCAAACATCAAGAGATGAAAATCTATTTAAACATGTTAAATATAATTTAGTTGTATAATGCAAAGAAATATGAAATAAAGGTGTTTTTCAGTATGTGGGTGCCTAGCAGCCATTATATATTGGTTCCAAATGGTATTCGGTTGAGTTCTGTCTGAATACTTATACAGTGCATCCGGAAAGTATTCACACCCCTTCACTTTCCTCACATTTTGTTATGTTACAGCCTTATTCCAAAATGGATTAAATTCCTTTTTTTGTCATCAATCTACACACAATACCCCATAATGACAAAGTGAAAAAGGTTTTGTAGAAATGTTTACAAATTTATTAAAAATAAAAAACTGAGATATTGCATGTACATAGGTATTCACACCCTTTGCTATGACACTCAAAATTGAGCTCAGGTTCATCCTGTTTCCACTGATCATCCTTGAGATGTTTCTACATCTTGATTGGAGTCCACCTTTAGTAAATTCAATTGATTGGACATGATTTGGAAAGGCACACACCTGTCTATATAAGGTCCCATTGTTGACCGTGCATGTCAGCGCAGAAACCAAGCCATGAAGTCAAAGGAATTGTCTGTGACAGGATTGTATCGAGGCACAGATCTGGGGAAGGGTACAAAAAAAAAATCTACAGCTTTGACGGTCCCGAAGAGCACAGTGGTCTCCATCCTTCATAAATGGAAGAAGTTTGGATCTACCAGGACTCTTCCTAGAGCTGGCCACCCAGCCAAACTGAGCAATCGGGGGAGAAGGGCCTTGGTCAGGGTGGTGACCAAGAACCCGATGGTCACTGACAGAGCGCCAGTGTTCCTCTGTGGAGATCGGAGAACCTTCTAGAAAGACAACCATTTCTGCAGCACTCCACAAATCAGGCCTTTATGGTAGAGTGGCCAGACGGAAGCCTCTGCTCAGTAAAAGGCACATGACAGCCCGCTTGGAGTTTGCCAGAAAGCACCTAAAGGACTCTCAGACCATGAGAAACAAGATTCTCTGGTCTGATGAAACCACGATTGAACTCTTTGGCCTGAATACCAAACGTCACGTCTGGAGGAAACCAGGCACCTCTCATCACCTTGCTAATACCATCCCTACAGTGAAGCATGGTGGTGGCAGCATATGCTGTGGGGATGCTTTTCAGCGGCAGGAACTGGGAGACTAGTCAGGATCGAGGGAAAGATGAATGGAGCAAAGTACAGAGAGATCCTTGATGAAAACTGTAATATTTGCTAGTAACATTTGATTTGCTAATGTCCCTTACGGCTTTCCGTAGCGCCACAACAAAGTCACGTGATGTACGTAACAACGTCAGTCGGAATCCGGTCGGTGAATAAACACCCAGCACGAGAGAAGTCGTCCTTGCTTTATTAATGTTATAAGTTAACATAGCCAGAGGGCACAGAACATTACATGGTGTCAGAGTAGCGGAGTTTAAATACCCAATATGAATTCGTACGGCGTTCCAGCTCCACGGATGGACTGGGAATCGGCGAACTTACCTGAAGCATGGAGACGATTTCGACAAACAACGGAGCTAATGTTCAAGGGCCCCCTGCGCGGGAAGAACGAAGAGGAGAAATGCAGCTACCTCCTGCTCTGGATAGGGGAAAAAGGGCGCGATGTGCGCAACACTTGGACACTCAGCGGAGAACAAGCCAAGAAGCTAGAAACGTACTACGATAAGTACACTGAGTACATCACCCCCAAAGCAAACCCGATTTATGCCAGATATAAATTTCATGAAAAGATGCAGGGAGAGAGTGAATCCTTCGAACAATTTGTAACTGAGCTAAAGCTCCTAGTCAAAGACTGTGGCTACCCAAATGCCGACGAGATGGTCAGGGACCGCATCGTGTTTGCCACCAACTCACCCAGAGTGAGAGAAAAGCTACTTAGCCAGGGAGCTGAGCAAACGCTAGAAAAAGCCATAGATGTAGCCCGCTCACACGAGCTAGCAAAGCAACAGCTAAAGTCTATGGGCCAGGGCAGCACGCATGAAACGGTGCACGCAATAGGCAGAAAGACTTACAAACCGAACGCACCCAAAGCAGCTAACGCTAACTTCAGACAAAGGGAGGGTAACGTTAGCACCGCCGCTAGGGCGTGTAGCTATTGTGGAGGGCTACGCGGCGCTAAAGCCACTTGCCCAGCTAAGGGTAAACAATGCATTAAATGCAAGAAGCTCAATCATTTTGCTAAAGTATGCAAGTCTAGCTCCCAGGGACAGACAAAGTACTACCGCGGCACAGTACATGCCGTCGGAGAGAACCCAGAAGAGTACACCACTGACAGAGAGCAGGAAGAACTGTACTTCGACAACATTACAGTGGAGAGCACCGCTGTGGGAGAACAGACAGAGCTGTATATATATATAGACTGCATCTCAATAGAGAACAACGGAAAAAGCAACGAGCAGGCTTACGTAGAGGTTGGAATTGGCACACCTCCACAGAAGGTAAAGTTTAAACTAGACACTGGGGCACAGGCCAATACTATTCCCACCAACCTGTTCCAGGCGCTGTTCAAAAATGTGACACTGAAACCAGCAATACACAGACTCACTGAATATGGAGGAGGCGCGCTGAGCGTGAAAGGCACATGCAAACTCAAATGTAAGTACAGAGACAATGCAATGATGCTGGACTTTTACGTCATTGACACAAACGCCCCACCAGTCATGGCAATGAAAACATGCCGTGACCTAAACTTGGTAAAAATAGTGATGGCTGTGAGCGAGGAAAACAATGTCCCATCACAGAGCATAATGGATGATTATGCAGATGTTTTCCAGGGAATAGGAGAGTTCCCAGGCGAGTGCACTTTCCGCGTCACACCAGATGCAACGCCGGTCGTCTGCCCGCCACGCAGAATCCCCATCGCCCTACGCAGCAAACTGAGGGACGAGCTTGACAGCATGGAGAAAGGCGGCATAATCTGTAAGGTAACAGAACCCACAGAATGGGTGAACGCACTCGTCATTGTTGAGAAGCCAAAGACAGGCAAACTTAGAGTGTGTTTAGACCCCAGAGCTCTTAACAAAGTGATACAACGACCTCACTACCCCCTCCCCACGCTGGAGGACGCCACCACAAAGCTCGCTGGAGCTGAGTACTTTAGCGTGTTAGACGCGCGGTCAGGCTATTGGGCCATCAAACTGAGCACTGAATCCTCAATGTTGACGACATTTAACACAGTGTTTGGCAGGTATCGTTTCCTCAGACTGCCATTCGGAATCGTGTCCGCTCAAGACGAGTTCCAGAGACGCGTGGATGAAACATATGAAGGATTGGACGGTGTGACGGCCATAGTGGACGACATACTAGTGTTCGGCAAGACTAAAGAGGAACATGACCAGCGTCTCAGAGCGATGCTGAAGCGCACAAGGGAGCGAGGGGTGAGGCTCAACCCCGACAAGTGTCACATATGCATGTCCGAGGTAAGCTACTTCGGCCACACGCTCTCACACGAAGGCATCAAACCAGACCCACACAAGGTGAAGGCGGTCAAGGACATGCAACCCCCACAGAACAAAGCAGAGCTGGAGACAGTCCTCGGCATGATCAACTACCTTGCCAGATTCGCTCCACACCTCTCACAGATAAACTCACCCCTCAGACAGCTTCTGAAACAGGACAGTGAGTTTGTGTGGGATGCAGTCCACGACAAGGCGTTCCAAGAGATGAAGAATCTCATTACACAGCACCCAGGTCCAGTACTCTCATATTTCGACCCGCAGAAAGAGCTGCGACTCCAAGTGGATGCATCCAAAAGTGGCCTTGGGGGTGTCATGCTCCAAGATGGCAAACCAATTGCCTATGCGTCCAAGTCACTCAACAGCACTGAAGAAAACTACACACAGATAGAGAAGGAGCTCTACGCTGTGGTCTTCGGCTGCAAGAGGTTCCACGAGTACATGTACGGACGAAAAGTGATTGTGGAGTCAGACCACAAGCCTCTGGAGGCAATACTAAAAAAGCCACTGGCAGCAGCACCACCCCGGCTGCAACGGATGATCCTGGCGCTCCAAAAATACGACATCCAAATCATCCACCGCCCCGGTAAGGACATACCAGTGGCCGACACACTGTCACGCAAGTCAATAGAACACCACGACAGTGACCTACAGGAAGGGATGGAGGCCCAAGTGCACACAGTCCTCAGCAACATCCCTGTGAGCGACACAAGACTCACAGAAATCAAGCAGGAAACAGCGCAAGATCCACAGCTCACCGCACTCAGACGAGCCACACTCACTGGCTGGCCAGACACAAAGAAAAAGTGCCCGCCCAGCATCCAGGAATACTGGAACCACAGAGCAGAAATCTCAGAAATTGACGGTATCCTGTTCAAAGGTGCGAGAATCATTGTCCCCCAAAAGCTTCGCAAGGACATGATACAGCGCGTCCATGCCAGCCACCTTGGCGTGGAAAAAAGCAAATGCCGAGCAAGAGACTTACTGTTCTGGCCTGGCATGGGGAAACAGATCGAGGATGCGGTAGCAGACTGCAGCATATGCCAAGAACGGCGCAGCGCAAATGCAAAGGAACCAATAATGTCACACGCCATACCCGAGCGGCCGTGGCAAGTGATAGGCACAGACCTATTCACGTGGAACTCACAGGACTTCATAGTCACTGTGGACTACTACTCCAGATTCTTCGAGCTAGAGAGACTTTACAGCTGCACCTCATCTGCCGTCATCATGAAGCTGAAAGCAGCAATGGCTCGACACGGAATCCCCGAGACTATCGTCAGCGACAACGGTCCGTGCTACAGCTCTGGTGAGTTCTGCAACTTCTCACAGACATGGGGTTTCTCACACACCACCACAAGCCCCCACTACCCACAGAGCAACGGCCTCTCCGAGAAGACTGTCCAGACGGCCAAACGCATCCTGGACAAAGCCAAAGCTGAGAACAAAGACCCCTACATGAGCTTACTGGAGTATCGCAACACACCGGTGGACAACCTGAAATCACCGGCACAGCTACTGATGAGTCGGAGGCTGCGGTCCATTCTCCCATCAACAGCAAAACACCTGCAGCCACAGATCGCCAGTCAGGAGGATGTTCACAAAAGGAGAGAGGTATGTCAACAGCGCCAGCAGGCATACTACAACCGAACAGCCAAACCTCTGCCCCACCTGCCCGCAGGCACACCAATCCGCTTCCGGCAGGAGGATGGATCCTGGAGACCTGCAACTGTGGAAAGACCAGCGAACACAGACAGGAGCTACCACATCCAAACCAAAGAAGGTCAGATCTACCGACGCAACCGTCAACACCTGCGACAAAGCAGAGTGAACACTCACACTACACACACACACACTTCACAGCAGACTGTTACCAGCGCTAACAACAACACACAAACCCATCAGCAAGAGCATGCTGAACCTCCAGACACGAACAATCAGCGACAACCAGACACACAGCCTGGTTACACCACGAGGTCAGGTCGCATGATCAAACGAAGACAAATCCTTGACTTATGAATGTTAAAAAAAGAGAGAATTTTACACCAACCTGTACTATACGTGCTATGTTTTGAAAATAAATATTTACAGCGTTCACTTACCTTGTGTACCTACCTGCTGTTTGCAGTTACCAGTAATGAAATGAAAAAAAAAGATGAAATGTTATTACGGTGTCACATTTAGACAGTGAAGGAAATGTTTTACACTACTTTGTTTGCAGTCCAGTTATATAAGAGTTCCACTTTCATATTCTTTCTTATTAAGATTGTATTCGCTTATAAACGTGCTCAACGTGGTCTGTATCTCTGCAGAGAAAGCAGCACTTTTCAGAAAAAGGGAGATGTAATATTTGCTAGTAACATTTGATTTGCTAATGTCCCTTACGGCTTTCCGTAGCGCCACAACAAAGTCACGTGATGTACGTAACAACGTCAGTCGGAATCCGGTCGGTGAATAAACACCCAGCACGAGAGAAGTCGTCCTTGCTTTATTAATGTTATAAGTTAACATAGCCAGAGGGCACAGATCATAACAAAAACCTGCTCCAGAGCGCTTAGGACCTCAGACTGGGGCGAAGGTTTACCTTTCAACACGACAACTACCCTAAGCACACAGCCAAGACAACGAAGGAGTGGCTTCAGGACAAGTCTGTGAATGTCCTCGAGTGGCCCAGCCAGAACCCAGACTTGAACCCCATTGAACATCTCTGGAAAGACCTGAAAATAGCTGTGCAGCGACGCTCCCCATCTAACCTTACAGAGCTCGAGAGGATCTGCAGAGAAGAATGGGAGAAATACCCCAAATATAGGTGTGCCAAGCTTGTAGCTTCATACCCAATAAGACTTGAGGCTGTAATCGCTGCCAAGGGTGCCTCAACCAAGTACTGAGTAAAGGGTGTGAATACTTATGTACATGCAATATTTCACTTTTTTATTTTTAATAAATTTTGAAAAAATTCTACAAAACCTTTTTCGCTTTGTCATTATGGGGTATTGTGTGTAGATTGATGAGGGAAAAGGAAATTAAATCAATTTTGGAATAAGACTGTAACATAACAAAACGTGGGGAAAGTGAAGGGGTGTGAATACTTTCCGGATGCGCTGTACTTCCTGGGTGAGGGGCGGCAGCCAAACCATGCCTTATGTAAGTCCTCAAACTTCTGGCGAGCAGGTGACCTGAGGCTGCTGTCTGATTGGTTTCTTCAGATTTTCCAAGTGCGCACCAGACACGCCCACTTTTATTGGCAGCGAATTGGTATTGTTTTAATGTTTTTTGATCTAATGTGATTGGACAATTCTCGTGGCTGTCGAGCATATTCACACCCACCACGACGCCTCGTCTCTGTTTCTTTCTGTTCCGTTCTTTACTCAACCCTACAGAATGGATGGTTAAAGCTTTACTTGCTTACTTATCGGTTTATTAACAGGAATCCTTAGGTTATACAGTTCCGTTACTTTCATCTCTAGTCAGCGTCACTCGCGGTCTGTGTCACACTCTAATTGCTCCCCGGAACCACAAACTAGGAATAACAATCCTATTTGTTACAGTCTCGACTGTCAATCACCCACCGTCCACGAACCCTGATAAAATCTATAGGCTACATTGTCGTTCTTGATAACTCGGACTGTGTGGGCATTAAAGCAGCTGTCAGGGGGGGTTGCGCCAAGGTAAATTGCGCCCCCCCAACATTTTTTTTCTAGCACCACCCTCCAGATATCGAACACAATCCCGAAACGCATTTTTACTATACTTGCTAAAATATCCAAAATAAATCAACATTGGTATGCTTTTTTCAAATAAGCCATTTAAATGCAGTATCATTTATTCTTCAGCTGCAGTAAATATTTGATATTGTAGCGGATTCGGGGGACAACGCAACCACAGGAACTGCCGCGGCCGGGAAGCGAACCCGTATCGCCCGCACCGCAGGAGGCATCGCTAACCGCTCGACTAAAGGATCAGATATGCGAGCCAAAGGCCAGCGTGTCTTCTTATCCATGCATGTTACAATATTGTGGCGAGCCGGCGTGGAGGAATGAGTCGAGAAGCAGAGATCTCTTCTCTTTTTTTTTAATTGCAAAATTAAATATTGATAACACAAAAATACATAGAATTGTTTGCTTGCAACATAGCACTCCATACTCTACAACAGATACAGCAAAAACAAAACAAGCAAACTACTGCATGGAAAATGGTCACAAAATGATAATTGATAATAAAATGATAAGAAGAATATCTCTTCATTCGCAACTTCCGTGCCCCATACACCGCACGACCCCGGTAGAGCTCTTTTATTTTCACACCGGCCAGAACAGACAACAACAGTCACGGTCCAATGGGGGGTGGGGTTTTTTTGTCTATCGGCATGATTTATTTATAATTACAAATTAGGTGCTTATATCTATGTCTGCAGCTGCTGGCCAATTCATTCCTGTTATTCAATGTTTCTGGTTTGCAAGTGATAAAATATTTTTCAGTCAGACATAGATTGCACATTTTACTAGTGGTTGAATATGTTTTGTTCTTTGAGAGGATTTTCCAGGGGGTTGAATAATTAGTGTTTCTGTCCGCCAATGACCAAATATAACGGTTTACAGATGTTACGTTCTTTAAACGTTTTTTTTTCTAAAACTACACGTGTGCATTAGTCCTCTTTTTGAATGTTCCCTCTGTCAGACCGTCGTATGTCTTTATTTTGCCGTTGTCATTTCTCGTCACCGTAGCTTGGCAGATAACTCCTTTCGTCTGGCATTTTCTTTCGAGGGGGCATGAGTCGTTTACACGGCAGTTGCAGTTGGGGGAGACCGATTGTGATGAAGGTGTTGTAACCAGATATTTTCTTGCCTGGTGCGGGATTCGATACGAGGTGTACTGCACCACAAGGCGACATCACTAACCGATCGGCTAAAGGGCCAGACCCGTTAGCTTGGGGCTAACGTGTGTAAACTACTAATAAGACACATTAGTCCCTAGTTAACGGGTCTGACTCTTTAGTCGAGCGGTTAGTGATGTCGCCTTGTAGTGCAGTATACCCCATATCGAATCCCGCACCGGGCAAGAAAATAACCGGTTATACGTGTCTTATTAGTAGTTTACAGAGTCATTGATATGTTCATGATTCTTGTGTTGTGGGACGATATTATGTGTAGCTTTAGAAACAACCGTTTAAAGAATGTAACATCTTTAAACTGTTATATTTGAAGTTGACTTAAAAGCCTCAACTACTGGGTACCGTGTGTATTCATCCACAATGACAAGTACACACACACACAGCACCTTACATACGTCACACACTAGTATTGTTGCTGCTCTTTTGTTCTGTTTTGTTGTTGTTCCGTTACTATTGTTGCTGAAGTGTTGAGGAGCCGAAACTCAAGAATTTTACTTCCTTATGCTTTTATAATGAGACGTAACAAATAAAGAATCTTGAAGTAGATACTCTGCAGTAGGGAGAGGTCCATACAAGTCTGCACTTGTGCTATGCCAGGGGGTTTCTGGTAACTCCGACATCTGCAGTGGCTCTGAGTGTTTGACTGGTGTGTTTGCCTGGCATGCTATACAGTTTTTGACTGTAGCTTCTGCTTGCTGGTCCATGTTTGGAAACCAAACTTTTGTCCCGAGGAGTGTTTTTGTCTTAATGCTCTGGTGTCCCTCATGGGCAAGCTGTAGGACTCTGTTCTGTAAGGCTGACGATTCTCGTGTTTCTTAATATGATATTGTCCGTGGGTGACACTGTTAGTTCATTGCTAATTTGTTTGAATTGCTTCAGAATGGCAGTGTGATGTGTGTCATGTGTGACCTTGTACCAGGTGGTTTTGATCTGGGATTGTTCCAGATAATCTCAAGGGCCTTGTGATCAGTCACTAGTGTGGATGGATGTCCGTAGATGTATAAGTGGAAATGCTCGCAGCTCTAGACAACAGCCAGTGCTTCTCACTCTGTCTGTGAGTAGTGCTTTTCCACATCACTGAGAGCCCGGTTTGCATATGCTATGGTGCGTCTTTCACCTTTGATAAAGGATGGCGCCGAGGCCTACAGGGCTGGCATCGATGATCAGCTCTGTTTCTTTGTTTGGATCAAAGTATGACATGATGGTATCACTGGTGAGACTGTTTTTGATGGCATTTAGTGCTGCTTCTTGTTCTGGGCCCCACTCCCATGGCGTATCTTTCCTTGTGAGCTTGTGCAGTGGTGCAGAGATATAGAGGCAAAGCCTTTGATGAATTGAGAACAGTAATTGGTCATCCCAAATAGACTCCTGATTTCACCTGGATCCTTTGGGTTGCTGGCCTGCTGTACAGCTGCAACCTTTTTGAGGTCTGCCAAGATGCCATCAACAGAAAAGATGAGGCCAACAAATTCGAGCCTGGACTTGTTGAATTCACATTTCTTTCGGTTGAGTGTGAGGCCGCTTTCTTTGAGCCACTGGAACACTGCTCCGAGGTTGCTGTCATGCTCAGACTGGGAGGTACCATAAACGATGATGTCGTCACTCAGATTTTTCACTCCTTTGAGGCCTTGGAGAGTCTGGCAGATTGTGTTCTGAAACACCTCTGCAGCTGATGAGATACCGGAGTTCAGGCGTTTATAACGCCTCAAAACAAGGTGGGTGGTGAACGTGGTTATATACTTGCTGTCAGGGTGGAGCTCTAGCTGGTGGTACCCTGCTGTCAGATCCAGTTTAGAAACACAGTGGATCGAGTCAGTTCATGAATAACATCATCCATGGTAGATGTGATGTGACGTTCACATTCGATGGCAGTGTTTGCTTGATGCATGTCCACGCAGAGTCTCACTTTGTCTGGGTCTTTTGGTTTCAGGGGTGTGATGACGGGAGACACCCATGGCGTGGAACCTGACACTATCTCAATAATGTCATCTGCTTCCAGTTTTTGCAGTTCATCTTCCACTTTCTGCCTTATGTGGAATGACACATGCCTGTGTGGTTGACATGTGGGTTGGACATTGGGGTTGATATGGAGCTTAACCTCGAAGTCTTTCAGCTTGCCAATTCCATCAAACAGCTCTGGGTAGCTGTCGACAAGCTCGTCTGCAACTGTTCTGCTAGTTGGTGTGGGTGACACGAAGGTCCCTATGTTGATCAGTCCTAGCTCCGTAGATGTGTCATAGCTTAGTATGGAGAAACTGTCCCCTTGAATCACACAGAACATGCCTTGAGACTGTTTGTTTCCTCTTTCCGCATTTCATTTGAACGCACCAAACACAGGGAGAGGGATTTTGGAGTGATAGGGGTAGATTTTCATCAGTTGGCCTGAGTTGTGGGCGTGGCTTTAGTTTGTTGAGTGTTGCTCAACTGATGATGTTCGCTGTGGCCCCCCGAGTCTATCAAGATTGGCACACTGAGGTTGTTTATCTTAATGTTGGTCTGTGGTAGTTTTGCAGTCTCTGTGTTTACTACGAACACATATTCATCATCGCTGCCAGATGAGCCTGGCTTGTTACTTTCACTGGGTGTAGTGCTGGTCACACGGTGTACTCTCTGACGTGCATTCTGTTGTTTATTGTTGTCTTCATATTATTTTGTGTCCTTACCTCTGAGTTTTGAGCGGCACTGTCTTGCAAAGTGGTTTTGTTTACCACATGCTCTGCATAGCTTGCCTTTAGCTGGGCAGTCCTCTTCGTGTGGGTATTTGCCTCGACAATTCCTACACTAGTTGTTTGGTTTACCTCTCACTGGGCGTACATTTCCAGCTGAAGGCTTGTTTTGTTTCATTGTAGCAGCTGTACCCTGTTCTATGTCTGCAGCCTGCATTTCAGACTGTTCTAGAGTTCTACCGTGGTCCAGAAGTCCATTTAGTGTTATGTCGGGCTATCTCGGCGCCTTCCTGCAAAGCCTGGGTTATGTGCAACTCTGTATTAGTCGTGCTTTTGTTTCAGAATCTATGTTTATAGACTCAGTTCTTTGCGGGCATGCGTAGCCTGGTGGTAGTTATCCAGATTTTCTCCTGGTTGCTGCACTGCTTTTCTGAATATGTAGACTTGATACTGGACATTCTTTTTGGGTGGAAAAATATCCATTAAGCATCTGTTTCGTATCTGCATACTTGTCTGCCTCGACTGCCATAGAATCATAGATATCACGCACTCGTTCTCCTGCTAGTGCAACAGCAATGCTTTTAGCATAGAATCGCCAGTAATGTTCATAGCTATGGTATTATATTCAAACCTTTGTATCCATTTTGTCCATCGTGGTTCAGTAGAACTGGGATCGCTTTCACTATCAAAGGGGAGGAGAGCGACGTTGCCTGCGAGCGACATGGTAACGTTATTTTGGGAGTTAGCTTGTGTCCTTGTTAGTGTAACCGATTATTTTCTTGCCCGGTGCGGGATTCGATACGAAGTGTACTGCACCACAAGGCGACATCATTAACCGCTCGGCTAAAGGGTCAGACCCGTTAGCTGGGGCCTAACGTGTCTTATTAGTAGTTTACATTAGCTTAGTTTAGCGACTCACTCGGTGATTTCGTCGTTTCTTTTTTTTTCTTTCGACTGAATTTTTCTTCGTCGCACAAGTTTTGATCCTTGTCGCCAGTGTGATATTTTGTGCTTCTCGTAACATCAATAAATGGACAGACAATGACTGGCGTGAACGATGATTTTAGTGAAGTCTCACAGGATATAGTTACACATGGCAAGTGGCTTCCTGGCTGAGCATAAGTGCCCGACTACCTAGCTGGCTATCATATCCTCCTATCAGCAGGGGGCGTCCTTAAACTAGAGCCCAGTCAGCTTGTGGCCAGTACGGCGACTTTTACACACTTATGCGCCTCAGCACTCGTTGACCCCGCTGTGTGACATTACGTTGTCTGAGTCGCTGTTGTTCCTAAACGCTTCCACTTTTCAGTAATACCACTTACAGTGTGTATTTATTTTATTATTATGGCAGTTTCAGTCCTCCATACAGTTAACCGTGGACTATCTAGCGGGGAAGAAATTTCACGAACTGACTTATTGCAAAGGTGGCATCTTATGACAGTAACCACGCTTGAATTCACTGAGCTCTTAAGAACGACCCATTCTTTCACAAACGTCTGTAAATTCAGACTGCATTCTTCTTCTTCGTCTTCTTCGTCTCCTGCTTCTTCTTCGTCTTCTACTGTTTTATTGGCGAATTGCAACCAGTTGGAGCATTATCGCCACCTACTGTTACATTAAAGAGTCCTTAATTTATAGCCTTCCCATCAGGCCAGTATCTATCAGTACTAGCTGCTTGATTTTATACGCCTGTGGCAATGGGCCTGAATGAAACACCTGAATTCAATGATTAAGGGGTTTGTCCCAGTAGTTTTGTCCATACGTGTGTGTGTGTGTGTGTGTGTGTGTGTATATATATATAGATATATAGATATAGATATAAATAAGATTGTTGTGTTGTAGTATTGTTATTCTATGTTAAGCACAGAGAGAGCCACGAAACCGGAGTCCAATTCCATGTTTGTGCAAACCTACATGGCCAATAAACACGATTCTGATTCATATGAGAAAATTGCGCGTGTTTGCGTGCGTGTGTGCATGCGTGTGTATAGGGGGAGGGCTAACTGACGCCCCACTGTACGCTAAGGATTCTACGTAGAAGTTTCAGAACATTATCAATGGGCGAAATGCAGAAGTTGCGTCCTCACAATCGAAGTCGACATGAATCGGTCATAAAAATCCAAGTCGAGTAAAGATAATTCAATCGAAAAAGAAGTATGACGTTTGATGCGTCTTTCATCACGGTTTTTCTTTTTTTCCTTTCCTTTTTTTTGAATGCGCCTTATTTGCGCCTTGCTGACGCAGAGAAGGCGGTACCCATTTACACCGTGGAGCGCAAGTATCGCGGGCGGGCGGGCTTTCTTCACAGTTTTTGAACTATCCGACAAAACAAGATAGGTTTAGGGAAACCGTATTGAATACGTCTATTTTTTTTGAAAATTTATATCTTTACAACCAAGTCTTGTAAACTAGTGCAAGGTGTAAAACAACAACAACAACAACAAACAAACGAGGGTCTGTGCGCCCAACGAATACAGAGGCCATCATGAAGCTGACGGACAATGTGCTGCGGAGCTTCAGGGTGGCGAAGGTTTTCCGAGAAAACTCGGACAAAATAAACTGTTTCGATTTTAGCTCGAACGGGGAAACGATTATCTCCAGCAGCGACGACGACTCTCTCGTCTTGTACGACTGCCAGGAGGGAAAGTAAGAGCGTCTTCTGTTCGTGCTTCGTCGCTGCTAATTTGTGCTAGCCGTCGCGTCGCAGTGGAGGTTTGCCCGCTGTCCGGCAGCACCGAGGCCTGCTGCATTGCGGAGGCCCCGGGCTCGCCTGTGTCTTCACGCCGTTATTGTGATGGCGTAGGTCGCAGGCTTCGGGGGCAATGCCTGGGTATACGCTCCTCGTTAACAAAGGGGGCTTTGAGAATAACACAAATTCGACTTTTGGTTTTATTTTGCGTAGAGCGAGGGACCCGTTCCGTTTATTTCAACAGAAACGGTCAATCGTCTTAAGTTGTGGTTGTGTTAAGCTATTCAACTGCATTGCTCAATAGACAGCTTTGAATTGGTCACGCATCTGCTGGCCTAAATGTGTATTCAGTGTGATTAAGTTAATGTTTGATGACGTTATTAGCAAAAAGAAATATCCTGATGTTCTCTCCATGTCGTGTGCTCTCATATCTGTTCACTGGAAGACCTAAACGGACCCTGTACAGTAAGAAATATGGCGTGGATCTGATCAGATACACTCATGCAGCCAACACTGTGGTCTACAGTTCCAACAAAATTGATGGTACGTAGATTGAAATTCGCTATTGTTTTAAATGAATGACGGCGTGATACTCAAGCTTTGCCTCCAAGCTGGGTGTGTTAGTGCTAAGAGTTACCAATTACTGCTAAGAGTGTAAAAATATGTCCCAATGGTGACTAAGGTGATGGACGGGATGTTTCATACGAGCTGTCATACCACTTTGGACCTCTGTTGTGGGGCATATTGCTCACTCTGGTCTGAGGTAGTTGTTTGTACAGTTTGAGGGTCTGTGATTCTGCCCAATACAGGAGCTAACTGTACAAGTGACTGCCTTGCCCAGGGTTGAGTCCACTCATCTGATCTGCCCTTACCCACAAGAGGAATTGGGGGCCAGCTTTGCTTTGGTTACCACTGGATGTCACATCAACACCAACCATAAAACCATTTCATACACAAAGCTAGTTCATGCCAAGATGCTCCTTATATTGACAAAGAAAGGGATTTTGCCCAAAAGACAACCTCAGCGGCTAACATTAAAACATAAACATTAGGGAATGCTTAAATGCATAAACTAACAACATCCATAAATAAAAAGAAAATGTCAACTTCAGTGAGAGGTCAGTGAGTACAGTCAGGCTCAAGCATGTTGATGTGCCCCATTTCCTTATTGGATTTGGTTGATCATATGCTTTTTGAGAGGTTAGTTCCACAGGCTGTGGCAGAATCCATATACCTTAGTTTTAACGCTGCATGAGGGAATTTCCACCGAGTGGTGTTCGTTGAAGTCACATAAAATATTGTTACACTGTGACTACAATTCCCGACATCGTTTTTCATTGAAACGTAGCAGTCAGTTCATTAATGAAAGTTTGATTATATTGCACATTTACGTGTCCAATTACAGTGAGGTGTGCATTATTAAGAGCAAGTGAAAATTGAAAAATGGTACTCTTAAGAAGTAGCTCTCTCAGATTATGTGCTAACAGTGGGTGTAACTGTAACCTCTGATGTATGATTTTCATTTTCCCCTGACCTCCATTCTGTCATTATGATTCTTGAAGACACAATCCGGTACCTGTCCCTCCATGATAACAAGTACATCCGCTACTTCCCCGGCCACAACAAAAGGTGAGGATTAGAGTCCTGTAAATGTTCCTGTTTTGACATTCTTGATTTTGTTGTTGTTAATTTTCCTAGAGACAACATGGACAGGAGGGGTGTTACCATAGCACTTTACTCTTGGCCTACAACAGGAGTATGCTTTTAGTAGCCCTTCTTTTTGGAATGGAAAAGCTCAATTTAATCTATTCTGCTTTCTAGACAGGATCGCTATAGGGCAACAAATGCAGTTAACCACTTATGGAGCCACGCGATGGATAAAACTTCATATTTACATTTTAGGCTATTAATAAACGTGACACTCTTTGCAAGAGCTACAACAGCGTACTTAAGCCTTTTGAGTGGCTGTAAGGGTGTCACTTTGTCTTCTTTATTTTCCCTCAGAGTGACATCACTGTCAATGTCTCCTGTGGATGACACGTTCATCTCCGGCTCATTAGATAAAACCATCAGACTCTGGGACTTGCGGTCCCCCAATTGCCAGGCAAGTCTACTTTGTATGCCCTTTACCAAATTTGCAGTGGTATTGTACATTACTAAAATTACAATCCTGAAGATTAACTTGCAAACAAAGGTCGTTTTTGATGCTTTCTATTAGTGGCATTTAAAACAATAGTTAATACCAAATATCCAAATCATGAATGCTTTTGTCATTGCTAATTGTAGTGGTTACTGTCAGGTAGGGCCTTCTCTGGGGAAAATGATGCTGTGCATTGTGTTTTATTTCAATTAACGATGGAGAAGGTGCCGACAAAAAACGGGTGACTTTGTTTCACTTGAATGGCTGTGTGGATTGCGCAATAGATGTCAGTCAGTTGAACAAAATAAGATTGTGAGGATTGTAGCTTTAAGTTGTAAATTTAAATTAAGGTTTTGGTTGTTACCTTCTGTCTAAAGATGTACTTGTCATCACTCTTAGGGTCTGATGCATCTGCAGGGAAAGCCAGTGTGTTCCTTTGATCCAGAGGGTCTCATTTTTGCTGCTGGAATTAATTCAGAAATGGTTAAACTCTATGACCTCCGGTCTTTTGACAAGGTAAGATGCGAGTGAGCGAGACCGAGGGAGTCAAAGGGTATAAAGGATGAATTGGTGGTGGCTTGTTATAAGGAGAATTAAATTGTTTCACTTAATAGGTTGACCAGATCTGTAATGATCTCACTTGTTTGCAGGGTCCCTTTGCAACCTTTAAGCTGCAGTATGATCGCACTTGTGAATGGACAGGGCTCAAGTTCAGCAATGACGGGAAACTCATTCTTGTCTCTACGAATGGAGGAGCCCTTCGCCTTTTAGATGCCTTTAAGGGCGCAGTGCTACATTCCTTTGGGGTAAGGGATCATTCGCATTCATTGACATTTAAAACCTGGACAGGCAGCGGAAACGTTATTTGAGGCAAAGACATAAGGACTCATACCCTGCCAAACTAAATCATGTGGTCTAGACAGTCTGTCATTATAAATGAATGTTGGTATTGCTAGAAATTACAGCATTTTGCCTATTGGTTTTCTGTTCCCTCAAAGGGTTACAACAACGGCAAAGGTGTGACACTAGAAGCATCATTCACCCCTGACTCTCAATTCGTTATGATTGGTAAGTCAAAGCCGAGTCTTCATTTTGTGTGCAGTTGTGTGTGTGTGTGTGTGTGTGTGTGTGTGTGCATGTAGAGGAGTGTTTGTGTGACATAAGGTAAAATGATATGATTTAAAATATGTTGCTCGAAGGACCAATCCTTAGAAATTCCTAAGAATCATTAGTTTTTAATAAACAACCACAAACATCTTAAACTAGGTTCACTTAAGAAGAATCATTGATGCAAGAGGTGGTTGCTTAATTTTTGCATGTGCTTTTACAGGCTCCGAGGATGGAAAGATCCATGTGTGGAATGCCGAGAGCGGTATGAAAGTGGCTTTGCTAGACGGGAAGCACACAGGACCAGTCACCTGCCTGCAGTTCAACCCCAAGTTCATGACATTTGCCAGTGCCTGTTCGAACATGGTGAGAATACAAATAACACTCGGGACAAAAACAAAGACGGGGATCTTGACTTGAATTGCTAAAAGCACGTTTCGTTGTTTCAGGCATTCTGGCTCCCCACCATTGATGACTGAAAAAAAGTGCTAGAATGCTGCCAACTGAGGTCAACAGTGAAGCAGACACCACCAGGGACCAGCAGGGGTCAGCAGACCCATCTTCTTGTATATTTTTTTGTTTTGTTTTTGTCCCCCCCCCCCCCCCCCCCATTAAAGTATACACATTAGTGGTTGTTTCAGGAAGGGCATCCGACGTAAAAATTTTGCCAAATCCTTACGCAAATCGACAAGACCGCCATCGGTGCTGTGCCCTCACAGGGTACCGATGGAGGCTGTCCGGTCCACTGTGGTGACCCCTGGGTGACAGGGAGCAAGTGAAAGAAGAAGATACGCCTATATATGTGTATACTTTATTGGAAAAAAAAGAAAAAAATAATTGTAAATAAGTGTGTTGCTGAAATGAATTGTCTCTATTCTCAACTTTTATACTATTATTTAACATAAATGTTTAATTTGTGAGAAAACTATCGTCTCTTTTTTTGGTCATTTGTCTCAAGTCCTTGAATCATAAGCATCGGTTTGATATTAATCTCGAGCAAGGTTCTTTGTAAAGGATTGAGGGTATCAGAAAAGTATTGAAATAATCTAACATATCCGACTTGAAATTCTTGTTTGAATGTTTTTACATCAGCAGTAATGGACCTGCTCTTGTCATATAATAGAAATTGGGTCAATGGCCAATAAGTCTGTTTTCTTAAGTAACCAAATTTAACATGGTGACTTCTTCACCCGAACACCGTAGAAGACAACACATTTTGTAAGGTAGGAAATAAAAGACTCGGGTATTTGCAAAAATCCACTCTACCCAAAAGTGCAAAATATTGAACTTCAGAAATCTGCAGAAAGCAAGTCTAAATTCTATCCTACGACATTCACACATCAAGTCTCGTAGATGTGAAACCTCAAGTCAAGTCAATTTTATTTGTATAGCCCAATATCACAACAGGGTTATATATATGTATATGTACAGATGTGGGGCATATTGATCAAGTTGGTGAGGACCTTGTCACAGTTGTCGCCAGGTCTACCTTCAGAAGTTGGTTGTTAGATTTCCAGGTTACAACCTCTTGAGAAGTTCCTGTGTGTGTGTGTGTGGGGGGGGGTTGGTAGGCCAATACCCAGGGCTGGATGGTCTGGAAGCTAAATTTGGGAGAGCAGTGATCAGGTTCCCCCACTGTGTGCACATGATACTGCCCTAGTTACATGAGCCGTGTCCCTTCTCACACTCCCAATCTTTCAAAGAGCCCCACACTCACTCAGCGTTCCCACTCTCACACACTCAGACCAGCACTTAGTCTCTTGTAAAGAGGGTTTTTTTTTCTTCCAACAGGTCATACACCAGCACTTTGTAACCTTTAGTTGTACCATAGCATCTCATCCTTTCTTTACCTTGGCTGAATCTCAGGGCCCAGTGGAGCTCCAGTCCTCTTTAGGGCTTCTTACACCTTCTGTTTATTGAATCTCCCCCCCACCGGCAAAGCGACTGGCGGGACAGAACAGACGTTTTTTTTTCTTCCCCCCTCTTTCTGACCCGCCATGTTTCTGGTGCTAGTGGTGACGCCGGAGCTGAGGGAGTTCTTGGCCAGGGCGAGAGGTGGAGCCGTGCGCCTCATCCAGGTGCGCATCCAAGACGGTGAGTGACCTGGGGCTGTGGCCGCTGTTGAGGTGGGGGGGAATCTGTTGGGCCATGATGGCAGGTTGGATCAGGGGCAGGAAATCTTATCCAGAAAGCGGTGCTGGTGTCGGTGCAGGTTTTTTGCTCCAACCGAGCAGTTTCACTGATTGATTTGTTAGACTTGGGTGTGTAACCGTTTGGTTGGAACAAAAGCCGTCACTCACCCCGGCCCTTTCTTAATACATTGAAGCAACATCATTTTTGACATTAGTTTAACTGATGTATTGTAATGTGGTCAAGTCTCCAGAGATCACAATAACTCAAATCAAAACACTTTTGTAGTGTGTTTGGCAACATCTCTACACTTGTCACATGTTCATGCCCAGCGCTGTTTCCTGGTGACTGATGACAAGAAGCGTAGCTCATCACCGGTCAGGGACACTTGGGTACCGATGAGTGAGATTTGTGGGCTGCTCGACTGTGTGTGTATTCACACAAAGTGGCGGCCCTCAAAACAAGTTAATTTAACCCGGACAACTAGAGCGTGAGCCGCGCCCTCAGCACACACAGCCTGACACACTGACCAGAGTAACTATACGCTGTGGGCCGGCGGCCAAAATCCACAAGTTCCGTCTTTCTATAAATCCACGTCGTCTGAAGGCCCTCCAGTCTAACGCTGCAGACTACATGGCCTACATTGGGGGGGAGAGAATAGTCGTGACGGGCAGCTGTTTCAGCTATGCGGCGCCATGCACTTAGTGGGCCAAGTGCCAGCTGAAACAGTGAAATAGTTGATGTTGCAATGGCTTGTTTTCCCTGGAGAAAGCCTCGAGTGTTGTTTACATCTTTTTTGTCCTGCGCTATCCTGACCAAATCCATGCCTAGACCGTTTCGTCATTTTGTGATATGGCGGATTTTGAGATGCACTGTCTCACACTTTGGGGGGGGGGGGGTTTGTTACTTAAAATGTTGACCGCCTCTATCCTTTGGTATTTGCGCCTCGATCAGGTTCGTTTATGGGTCAAACAAGCAGACGAGGATGGGAGGACTGAGACAGAATGTCTGAAAGCAGAGGGCATCAGGTCCGTTCTGCATGCTAGCTGAGGTACTCTTTGAGTTTTTTTGGGGCCTGTCGCTGGGCTATTTGGAGCAGCATGTGACTTGACATGGTTGAGTGCCGCTGCCTTGTGACACATGTGTGCATTCCCCTCTTAGAGGAGAAACAAGATCATTCTGCCCTGTTTCATCACCGCTCGTGATTTCGTGCCCCCTGTTGTCTCCCCCCCCCCCTTTGGCCTCTGCACACGTGCTCGAAAGTATTTTCGTAAACATCAGATTCACCGGAAACTGTTGGGTTTTCTAAACGGACTTGCGTTCTTAAAAGGAAAGGAAAGACAATAGACGAGCGGCTGGGTGCACGAGCGTTGTTTTTTTAAATTTTTTTTTATTTAGACATGGAGTATTAGTAAACAGGGACCACGGAGAGAGGGGCTAAGGGAGAATGGCCTCTGGAAAATATGAGTGTGTGCAGAGAGAAGGAATGTGATGTGGCTGAGAATAGCAACTGCCCCAAGGAATGGTCAGGAAATCCCCCCCACACACGACAGGGACATTGAACTTTAGGTTTCTCTGGGTTTGTCATCCGCAATACTCAGAGTGACTGTTGCATTTTTATTTATTTTTTTTCTTTTTAATCTGCAAAGTTTGTTAGCTGAGGTGTCGAGACTGATCCGAGTGCTGCTGCCAAACACGAGAGGGAAGGGAAAGAGGAGACTCGGGCCATAATTGAATGGCGTAAAGAGTAAGGGATGATGTCACCTTGCGAAGGATTTTGCATTACAAGCACCACGGTGTGTGTGTGGAGCCTGTCTGGGAGATTTATGTGCAATGACATTTTAATTTCTCACCGGTTCTTTCAAAGAATATTGACTATCTGACGGTGCCTATTTTTTGCAAGTTAATTTATAATAGTGTTAGCTTGCCTGTTCCACCATTAAGGTAACAATTCAGAGGTTATATTATACTGCTTGAAAACCTTTAATTTCAGTAGTTGTAATTGCGAGATACCTTCATCTCAAATACTAAATCAACATGTTATCATTCATATTTTTTCTAGATCTACACACAATCTATCAATTGTTAATACAACAATGACACATTACAGTTGCTGTTTTGTTCAAGCGCAATTGATTTTATGTGATAGTTTTGTTTTTTTTACAGTGTTGACGGGTACTCCTATACTGCCACTTTTTGCAGCGTGAGATGATTTGTGCGTCGATTAGCTGTACTGACGCTTGCTAACATATAGAGGATAAGGTGTGTGATGAGTAGTGGTGTGATTTTCAGAGCAGCTGGTGCTCGGGGCCTACAGAGAGCCAGAAAAGAGCTGGGACCAGGATTACGATCGCTTCCTTCTACCCCTCCTGGATGACCAGGAGCCCTGCTACATCCTGTACCGCCTCGACTCCCAGAACGCACAAGGCTTCGAGTGGATCTTCATCTCATGGTCCCCTGATGAGTCCCCGGTATGTAGAGCCGCTTCACGATGGGCCTGCCGTCTCCTATTGATTCATGCAAAACACACACCTCTTGCATCAACTGCCTTCTGTTTGGGCCACAGGTGAGACAAAAGATGCTGTACGCTGCCACCCGGGCCACAGTGAAGAAAGAGTTTGGCGGGGGCCACGTGAAAGATGAACTATTCGGCACAGCTGAGGTCAGCACCGGTAAAATAAACTCGGACTCACGCGTCGAGACAGCTTTGTGTGCTCGTCAGTATGAGCTCAGTCATTATGATGCTGTGACAAGATTTTCTATTTTGTGGTGATGTTTGTTTTAAGCGAGTTTGCCCCCCCCCCCCACACACACACAACCCCACCGCCTTCGTTCCATAATTGGCCTCTTGTTTCTGCCTGCAACATTAGGAGGACGTCTGTCTGCTGGGCTACCAGCGTCATGTGTCATCCTGCTCGGCTCCGGCCCCGCTCACGCTGGCCGAGCAGGAGCTGCAGAGGATCAAAATCACAGAGGTGAGAGGTCACGGTTCCCACTGCAGTACGGCCAACACTGCACTTTGCTTTCTGCTGCATGTGAGGGCACCTGCGGTTGTTCACCCTATCTCTCAGTGTGTCAGTGTGTTGCTCTTGAAATTAACTTTTTTTCCCTTTTTCCTTTTTTCCTTTTGCTGCTTCTCCAGGGTAGGGTTAAGCAGGTAAGTGTAAACACACACAGTTACACCCCATTGTATATTTCATACATGTTCAGTTGAAGTCCCTGTACACTCAGAACTCATAGGGTAAAGGAAGATGGAGGGGGGGAAAACACACGGCATTTATGCAATAAGAAGTTGGTAATATTGATCGCACGGTGTGTACAGGTACACCATTGGACAAACTCGTTTGGGATTTGTGGACTGAGGTGTCAGTAGGTTTGTGTGTGTGTGCATGCTGCCCCCCGCAGGTTAAGACAGAGATCAGTGTGGAGAGCAAACACCAGACTCTGCAGGGCCTCGCTTTCCCACTTCAGGATGCAGCCAAGGGTGCTCTCCAACAACTGGCTCAGAAGCGCATCAACTACATACAACTGGTGAGCCTAAAGAACAGACATCAACTGTCAGTCAGTCTCAAACATGAATGTGTCTGAAATACATTCGTTTCTTTGTGTGTTTGTGTCTCAGAGGTTGGACACAGAGAGAGAGACAATTGAGCTGGTCCACTCCAATCCAACAGAAACTCGCGACTTGTCCCACAGAGTCCCAACTGACACACCCAGATATCACTTCTTCCTCTACAAGCACTCCCACGAGGGAGACTACCTGGAATCTGTGGGTGAGATGTTGATCCCGTCTGGTGCTTCGGACAGCCACCCTGCTAACGCATCGCTCAGTGTCGCTCCCCTACTCCAAACGGGTTAACATTACACGGTGATCAATGTACAGTCCGTTGCAAGGGCGACCGTCGAAAGGGGGAAAAATGGATTGCAAACACTGAGATCTCTGAAGACATTTATGGAAAATAAAACTTGGCTATATTTTTTCCCCCTTTTATCGTCACGCACATCAGCATCAAATCTAAATTTGTTCCAGTGGGTATGTAATGAGCTCACCCTATTTTCCATTTGCCTATCTTTAGTATTCATATACTCCATGCCGGGTTACAGCTGTAGCATCAAGGAGCGGATGTTGTACTCCAGCTGCAAGAGCCGACTGCTTGAAGAAGTGGAAAAAGATTACCACTTAGAGGTCACTAAAAAGGTAAGACATAGTTGGATGGCAGGACGGCTGGATATAGCTTCATTCACAGATGTTTTGAGGAACTCGGACGCTATGCCTTTTTTTGTTTTAGGCCGGCTGGCGGTGAGAACTGGCTGTATCTGATATCGCCATACTGATGTTGTTCCCACGATATGATTAATGTTGCTCCAGGACCATCATTGCAACTGACCAATCACGTCGCTGTGCTGTCATGCCTTTGCGACTCGGGGGAAAAGACAGTTGTGGGATTGCGTTGTGGGTTAGCGTGGGTTAACTATCGGTTAGGTTGAGGTTAGCTATCGGTTAGGTTAAGGCGAGCTATCGGTTAGGTTAAGGCGAGCTATCGGTTAGGTTAAGGCTAGCTATCGGTTAGGTTAAGGCGAGCTATCGGTTAGGTTAAGGTTAGCTATGCCAGGCAGCCTGGTGGCCCAGTGGTTAGCACTGTTGCCTCACAGCAAGAAGGTCCTGGGTTCGAAACCCCAGGCCGTCCCAGGTCCTTTCTGTGTGGAGTTTGCATGTTCTCCCCGTGTCTGCGTGGGTTTCCTCCAGGTGCTCCGGTTTCCTCCCACCACCCAAAAGACATGCATGTTAGGGTCAGTACTCCTGTTTGTGCCACTGACCAAGGCAATGGAACGAAGAACTGGAGTTGGTCCCCGGGTGCTGCAGCTGCCCACTGCTCCTATACAATAGGATGGGTTAAATGCTGAAGACAACTTTCATTGTAACTGTACAACTGTATAATGACAAAATAAAGTGACTCTCTTTTCTATCAGTTCTGGTGGGGGTAAGCTAAGTGTTAGGTTGAGGTTAGCTGTGGGTTCGACTAATGTTAGCTATCGGTTAAGGTTAGGGTAAACTAAGTGTTAGGCTGAGGTTATATTAGGTTAGATTTGGTATTTTTCCGGCCTTTCACCGTATCACCAGCGCACTTCACAACAACATGACTGGTCAGTTGCAATGATGGTCCTGGAGCAACACTAATTATGATGTCTTGGGAACAACGCCAACACTGCAATAATATCAAATCGTCCATGAGAACTGTGGGTCCTTTTGTTCACTGTTTGGTGCACTTGTGTAAAAGTTGACAAGCCCACTCTCAATCCTTGTGCCTGCACGCAGCTGGAGATCGAAAACGGAGATGAACTGACAGAGGAATTCCTGTACGACGAGGTCCATCCCAGGCAGCATGCCCACAAACAAGCCTTCGCTAAGCCCCGCGGCCCAGCAGGAAAGAGGGGACACAAGCGTCTTATCAAGGGCACAAAACAGGAAAGCTAGGGCTAATCGAAGAATTTCTCCTCCTATAGGATCAAGCCCATCCCAGTTTCAGCCCCCCCCCCGCCCCAGAGTTTTACCATGCCAATGGGCACCCCGGCAGGTCTTGAGGGGGGGGGGGCACATCTCTGGATTTCTTTTTGTCATTTGTACATTGACGACCCCCCCCCCACACACACTTGTGATTTTAACATTTTTAGCATGGGTGCCTTTCGCTAACACTCAAAAGAGTAAATTAGATGTGAATTCGAGATTTTCTCATTTTCATTCTGTTTAAGTCAATTTGTAACCGGCTCCAAGAGAACAAATACATCCGAACACAATAGTATTCAGTTTCAGTTTTCAAAAAACAAAAATAAATAAATAAATACATAAAATATGCACAGCACTATTGGCTGAACTGCTCGTTTCTCTCATGTGTTGTTTTGACCTTTTTACCATATAGACTTCTACTGAAACTGTATTATATAAACCAATGTTTAAAGTTCTCCTTTTGTTGCTTATGTCTTGCCTCCACCAATATTTTGTATCAACTGTGTTTATATGAACAAATGATATGACAGGAAATTCCAAATTAAACCTTGTTTATACACTGTTGAGTAACCGTGCATGTTTTTATTTACATTTGTCAGTACAGAATACATTTTTAATTTTACCGAACATACATTAGTGTACGTCTAATGTTTATTAATATGCACAGATGCAGAGCATGATGGTTCTTAAAGGGACAGTTCCCACCCAAAAGACATGTCTTCCCTCTTACCTGTAATGCTATTTATCCATCCAGATCGTTTTGGTCTGAGTTGTTGAATTTTGGAGATATCGGCTGTAGAGATGTCCGCTTTCCCTCGAATACAATGGAACTGGATGGCACTCGGCTCGTGTTGCTCAAAGCGCCAAAAAAATACATTTGAAAAACTCAACAGCAATGCCTCTTTCCAGATATCATGACCTGGTTACTCAAGATAATCCACAGACCTCGTTGTGAGCAGTTTCATGTTGGGGCCATTTTCTTAGACTGAACTACACCTACATGAAACACACATAATCAGTTCACCCAATCACGCAATTATTACTATGTGGTGATAGAATAAGGCTCTTAGCTTAGTTGTGACATAGGTTCCCATACACGGCACACAGAAAGAGAGATATCTCCATCCCGCTGGCCTCCAAAATTACCCGGGCTGCTAGTTCAGGTCAGTCCTTTCATATGTCTCATCCATCATGCCTTCCATTTATCGCTATATGCAAAGTAGACAGCCCACTAAGAGTTGAATCCACAACACCAGGTCAGGTATTATGTCCGTGTAAACTGTTGGATTAAATCTTTTCAGTTTTACTCCATATTCTAGCCAACCATGGCTGCTGCAAGATGGAACTTCTCAGTAGGATCTGACTTGTCTTCCATGTGCAAAAGCCAACTTGATGCACAAGAGTCCTCTCACTTTGCATGTAAAATTTGATATCTTATGCTTATTTGCTGCCACTGTGCCAATAATTGCAGTTACAGCACCAAAGGTGATCAACCTTTGGAAATTATACCGTTGCATCCTAATGGGATGAGTCCGAGTGTTATGTTACTGTGTCTGAGCACGGAGAACGTGGGCTTTTACAAAGTGACTTGTCAAAGCACTGGTGTGATTATGGTTTGCTCCAAGTCAAGTCAATGCTGTGAGCTGAACTGCAGTGGTCCACTTTGCTGTGTTTGCTGTAATCTAACCTAACCTGGGGATGTAGCAGATGGCATCCCTGTAAACTGATTATCACGATGAGAAGCTGGAAAAGCTCCATTGCTGCAAGTCACTTGAGGTCTCCTGCCTTTAAACAAGGATCACTCATTTGGTGCCTATTGGCAATAGGTGTAATGATATTTGTTTTGAGTTATGCTCACTGCTCACAACAGGAACCAATGGATTGGAATAATCTCTGGCACGCCAATGATCCCACTTTCATCATAGAAGAACACATGAATCATTTTCCTCTGCTGCCGACAATTGACCAGCTTCCTGTGAGGAGGAATAAACACTGCAAGATGTTTTGAACATGCAATAACCCCAATTCATCTTTTGTGCAGAAACAGGGTCTGGGATATGCAAACGAATATTTAACCATACTCAAATGTTAATGGTACTTAACACTGCGTTACAGCATAGCTTCACGTAGTCCCACCTTCCACAGCATGGTTTATAATATAAGCATCGTTGAAGATGTAGCCCTGACTGAGCTGTCAGACAAAACTTGAGGAATTCAGGGTGAAATTGCATCAACATTTCCCACAGTAACTCTCACCCCATCCCTAAAAGGGCAGGACTTTGTGTTAGGTTTACTTTGGTAATGGTTATAAGAGGAAAACACATTTCTGGACATGTGAGCAATCAGGCACCGGTTTAAAGCGTTGTCCAGCAATCCCCCTGTTACTTGCACCATGACCGGTGAACTGTTGTGCATTTACAATAATGTCCCCTGACATGACATGCACGTCTATAATAATAATAATAATAATGATAATAATATGCAGTGCTCTCTAACATGCCTGTGGGGTGGGGGCACACAAATGAATCTACTAATGGCCAACTCTTATCCGCTGCTTTTGTATAAGGGCATGCAAGGAGAGAATATAAAACGTAAAAGTAAACACAAATGGTTTATGTGGAGGCAGACTTACAAGATGGTTCTGTCAGGGAGAGAAAGGACGACAAGAAACAAAATGTTTTTTTTGTGTGTCATATCCAGATTCCTACCTTGTAAAAACGTAAATGAAAGGAGATTCTGTGGAGAAAGGACAAGAGAGGAGGACCTAGCTAAAATGAAGGCTAAGTGAGGTGGCATGCGAGCGAACAGTCATCTCTCGTGGTTCGGGCCCTCGCGTACAGTCAAACTATACAACAGTATAATCCCGGGAAAACAAAGATAAGACTGGAATAACGCTACGTCGACAAAATAACCTATTCCCCATGAACTACTTGATTGGGTTGGAGTTTATTTATGCCTTCGTATTGTTTTTTTTTCTTCCCCTTCTTCTTCTTCTTTATTTTCCCTGCGTGTAATTTGGTCGACGCATCTCCGAGAAATCTTGTGTTTTCCATCCCGGGGAAAATCTATATTACTGGAAATAGCCTGTGCGCATTCCTGTTATCTTAATGGCGAGGCGCGGGTTTCTCAGAAAGTAGGCTCGGCCAAAGCGAGCCGGTGGGCGGAGATCAACTCGCAATTATTCTTGGAAAGTGGATGAGGGGCGGAGGGGAGGAGGGAGAGAGGGAGGGAGGGAGGGAGGAAGGGAGGGAGGAGGAGGGGGGGGTCGGTAGGTTGAAGCGCGATTCCCGGGAGCGGCTGTTCGGCGAAGGTATAAGCACAACACAGCTGACTCTCCCGCCCGTAACGCACAAAAGCCAGAACGACTGGCGGTTTCCGCCCTGCTCCATATCGGCGACATTGTTCCTTTATCATTTAATGGTTGTGTTTTGCTTTCCCGTTTATTTTGCCGACGGTCCCCGAGCGCCGATGAAGCCGCACAGCGGTTTGAACGGGAGTCGGTGCGGCGGCGGCGGTGACGTCAGAGCCGCTGGTGTTCTGAGGAGTTCTCAGAATAGAATTCTAGGAAATGGTGAATTTTAAAAGCCGAGCCTACACACTGTGTCCTTCACACGTTGGGCTCCCATACTGGAGGCTACACACTCCGCACTACTGTCTCCTTTATTTTGGGGGTTTTGTTTTTTTGTTGTTGTTGTTGTGTTGTCTTTTTTTTTAAAACGACGTAGTTTGTTTTTTTTATTTTAATTTTTTTTTTTTACATGCATCGCTCTAGACTATCTGTAGGTAAATCTGGCGTTTCGGTCACGCAGACCAGACCCGAGCCTCGTCCGACGCGCGCGGCGTTGTGAAATTTACACATTTTTTTTTTTAATGAAACTCAGCCGCTGTTTAGACCACATTTCATCCCGTCGCGTTTACTGTACGGGGAACAAACAGCAGCCGGATTTGGCCCACAAGGATTTAATACAAAGCATGATTCTTTGTGTTCAAGGGTAAGTTGGCCTTCTTTTGTTCCGGTGTGTACACCTTTGTGCCTCATGCTCAAATCATATGACGGCTTTACAGCAGCACATTTACTTGTAAAATTAGTGTAAAAAAAACCACACACATATTTACCCTCGTTTATAGGCTTTTAAGATTACAGGTCTCTTCTGGAACCAGTATAGGCGACAACTCGACTTTCATGCCATTGAAAATGAATAATGGTCGATAAATTGAAAACAGCTTATAAATACACATTTTATTTTTTTTTTGGTGTTGGATAAAATCAAACACTGGTTTTCCAGCTGGGCAAAATAAAACATGAGATGGCGAATCGACCCGCGCGCCAGTCTCCCCAACCCCCCCCCCCCCATCTCAGGAGACGAAAGTTTAAATTATCACGATTCCTGTTAATTCGTGATTTTCTCGTTATTATTAACGCAAATTTGGCTCTTTCCTCTACCGCAACACGCCGGGTTAACAAAATTACGCATGGAGATTAACAGCAAATGTGACCCTTTCTCTTTTCATTTGAAGCCAATGAAATCACAGCTATTTGTCTTTCGCAGTCCTACGTCTCTTCTGCCCACCGGCCCACCCAGTGACGCCCGGCTGGGCATGCGGACGGGAAATGTGTCCCCATCCCACTGCCTTCAGAGCACCCCTCCGCTATGGGACCCCACAAAGGACCTGAGGGCCATCGCCAGCAACTTCTGCTATCTGGAAAATTCAGGTACGGTATCACGTTGCTGTCACAGCAAGCCAGCCGCAGTCAGAGTTGGGAAAGTGGACACCCCCTTAATATGTTAAAATACTGTGGTGTTAAAATACAATGACCCATTTGCTTTTTTTTGTGAAATAGGAACTTTATTGAGATGATAAATGCTACGAACAAAGTACATGCTGTAGATTTTCAGTGAAAAGAACAGTATTGAGGCGATGTGAGTTAATAGGCATCTCGGGGCTCTGTGTTGCAGGGTGGTACTGGGGAGCCATAACGGCAGCTCAGGCCCACGCCACTCTTCAAGAGGCAACCGAAGGGGCTTTCTTGGTCCGGGACAGCAGCCACCCTCTGTACATGCTGACCCTTTCAGTCAGGACTGCACGAGGCCCCACCAGCATACGGATCCAATACAGCGGTGCCCAATTTTTACTAGACTCCAGCTCCCCGGCCCGCCCCAGTCTTTTGTCTTTCGCGGATGTGCCCAGCCTGGTGCAGCACTACATGGGACCAGGGAGAAAGGTGGAGGAGGGGAAGGTGGAGGACGCGCCTTCGAAACCCTCCCAGCAGACCAATCAGGAGACCTCTGTGGTGTTAAAGCTCACCAAGGCCATGTACAAGCCCCAAGGCGCCCCCTCCCTGCAGCACCTCACACGCCTCGTCATCAACAGACACTCGGACTGCCCTGACCAGCTACCACTCCCCAGGCCGCTGCTGCGTTACTTGAAGGACTACCCTTTCAAGGTATGAGATCAACCCCCCGGCTTCTGCTGGGCGCAAGCAGAATCTCAGTGGACCTCGAGGGAAATAACAAAAACAACAACAACAAAAAACTGTGCAAATCGGTCCACGGTGCCAAATAATAGACATTGCTGCTCAAGCAGTAGCAGTGACAGGCCAGTCACAAAATGTCACTGGACACAAGGTCATGTTTTTGGTCAAAAGAAAAGAAAGAAAGAAGGAAAAAAAAAACAGAATTTGTCCAAAAGCAGCAATGACTAACGTGTCTGGTTTGAGACTTAATTCATCGAGGCTGGGTTGAGACACACACGCACACGCACGCACACACACATGCGCACACACACACACACACCGGCAGAAGATGAAGTGCAAACAAAGTTCAGTACTGTACTGTATGTTATTCTACGGATACGACGGATGTGGAGGCTGTCCGTGTCCTCCTCGCCCTCGTCGGTTCTGGGTGTGTATCGAATGTACTGTTTTCTGAGCAGTATACCATTTTCAGTCAGTGACATCTTTTCACCCTTTTATCCTTGTCACAGTGAATATTTGAATTTTTCTACCTTTCACGTCTGTTCAATTTTCTATTAAAAAGAATCTGATGTAATCTAATTGCAGTCTTCCAAGTCATTTTGTCTTGTAAAAATTGAAGAAAAAAAAATGCCATTATGATTATGAGCGGGGTAATAATAACAAAGACGGCGTGGCCACTTACACTGTTAACACCTGTTAACAAATACTGGAGCGGTCAGTACATTTGGAACACAAAGGCCTTTTGTGTCCTTTGAGCTTTAAGTATATGAGCAGTAGATTGAGTGGGAGCGAAGGCCAAATTGCATGCGTTTTGCTTAACAATGTGTACGGCCTGCATCTGAGTCAGCGAGTGGATAAGCGAAGGGGAGGACCATTCATCAGCAGATTCGCAGAACTACTGAATGCTTTCTGGGAGGGTGAGATTCGGGGAGGGAGGGTTCTGAGAAAAGCTGTGGTAATTACCTTCAGCCTGCGTTTTTGCCGTCCCTCATATTTTTTTTCTTTTACAATGACACAGGTCTTAAAGGAAAAAAAAAAGTTATACATTAAAATCCACCAGGAAAAATTATGTGAGCATATGTGAAGAGAATTTTAAACGCTAACGTCAGTGGGATCTTAAAAGCTCATTGGGGGTAGGAGAGCCGGGGCTGTGACCACCTGGCCCCAAGCCAGCGTAATAGGATCTCACAGTTTCTCAATCCAGACCCTTCTTGTATACCGCATTTCACCTCCCTTTCTGAAGGATGCAGAACCGCGGCCTATAAGAAATAGAGAATCAGTATGGGAAACTTGTTTTGCGCCGTGGTATTTGAATTACAAAAGCAAACACCATGAACTCGGAGGGGAGAGCATCTGGACGTGTGACATGAGGACATTGGGGACAATGAACCCAGCTATCTATATCATTTCATCTTTTTTTCTTCTTTTTTTTTTATGTTAATGAATGTTTCACTGTCACAGCCTTTCCCGCTCGAGGGTGAATGCAAACCAACAATGATGTGCCTAAAACGACTGAAGTTCAATGTCTGTGTGAGGAGATAGCGGCAGGTCAAATGACTTAATTATGATTTAATCAGGACTGTGCTGCAAAGACAAAACTGCGATTGTCTAAAGGCAGACCTGTTGGTGAAGTCGACCCGTGTCTCGACGTATTGTAGCTCTTCCACATGCTCCTGCGCCCAGCGTCGGATAAGCGGGGGGTGTCTCGGATCCACTTCCAGGTAAACACGGCTGTTAAAATGCACAGAATAGATTAACTCTTAAATTACTGGCGTACCGGAAAATCCCAAAGTACCTTGTGATGGAATTAGCGGCACATGTCTGAACTGTATCGTCTTCATGTCCGTGCAGAAGCGTAACTCACTGAAGAGGGAAGGCGATACGTCATTTTCGACAGTTTTTGTTAATTTGACCCCAGGAGTGATGTAGTTTGTGTGTGCTCATTTGCATGCATGCGGTTTGATATCCTTGATATCAATTCACACCACGATTTACCCAGAGTTTAACAGAATCTTTGGGGCCAGGGTCAAAATCTGTCTGATCACCCTCAGGCCATCTGAGCCTCCATCTAGAGCGGCGTGGTCCTCAAACCTGAGGACAACAGAGAGTTCCCACACTAAAGCATCGCCACTGCATGACAAATGTTCAAAGAGCAAATGCAGAAGGATCGGAGGGAAGGCAATCGATTTCCCCGCTCATGCAAATTCATTTTTATGCATTCTCAGAAGGTTTGACTTGGTCCCTGTGTACGAAACATTTCCCATGAGGGGAAGCAAGCAGTTGTAAAAAAAAAAAAAAAAGAAGAAGCAACTGAAAACGACAGGGGACAAGTACGTATTTTGGATCATCTTTTGATCCTGACCTGAGGACTTCAGGTTCCAAAGATGTCATGTCCTCTGAGAACAGGTACGGAGGGTTGCTGACCAAAGTTGAGACCTGGTTGCATAGGCTCAAAACAGTGTCCGAATCTTAAAAATAAATGACAAATTGTAGTTATTGATGTGCACCAGGATAAAGAATAAACACATGTTGCCTTTCCTTAGCCAGATGTTATTTTTTATTTGCCTTACCTTTTACGATATCCATATGATGGATCTGCAGTCTGTCCTTAAGACCTAAACTGTAGAATAGAGCTACATCATCATCATGAAAAGGTGCAGTCTCTATGAAATATACGCTCTTACTGGAATTTCATTTTTACATTTGACATAATGTGATTACCTTAATGCATTTTCTCTTGTTAGATTCACTGCATCCTTGCTTTGATCCAAGGCAATTACTCTGAGCTGAGACAGAAAATACAATTATGTACAGATGTTGAGGAGACAGACAAAACCCCCCTGGCTATGTCAAGAGTTCATCAAACTTCTTTATGATGCTGCCGGTCACTCTTATTCCCGTTAGCGTCACCGATTTAACACTTCTGATCAATTTACAGTCTTTGGACAGCGAAGACAGACACATATGTATAAGTCGACGTAGTTGTCTGCAGATTTTCCAGTACAGTTCAAAATCTGTTTGAATCCACATAGAGTCCTTCTTTATGTTTTTGGTGGCTAGCATCCATGACATCCATCCTGTCAGAGCGATCAGTCAGGCTCTTACACAGAACATTTGACTATTGTATAGAAGAGACACCCTCCTACATAGTACTTAATCCTCCATCTATCTTACTTGTTTACTCGTAGCTATTTTATAGTTCTAATTATCTTCTTGTCATGATATTTACTTGGTCAATAAATCGGACTCCCTCTCTGCTATTATGGCAACATCAATCAATCAAGTTGTCTGACTGTGGTTCGTTAGCAATTGAAAAAAAATGTTGGTTTTGATGGGAGTCTAAAACTGAGGGCATGGGTGTATCCCATTGCATTTTTTTCCTTGTTTATTTACCGGCAACCCAACCCCCACCACCCATCCCTGGCTTGGCTAGATGTATGTACTGTATACAAAGAAACAGACACCTCACCCACGGAAGGCTCTTCAGCAGGCTGAGGGAAATGGCGCCAGAACCACAGCCCACCTCTAAGCATGTACGTCGGCCCTCTGCACCCACTCCATTCCCCGGCTTAACCTTGAGGTCTGCAAGCACCAGTTCGACCAATTCCTGCACAAACAACAAATAGGTCAGTGTTCCAAGTAAATGTAATCATTGGGATTTCCTGATGTGCTGTGTTTGTAAAGACCTAGTCTTCTCTCTGACCTCTGTTTCAGGTCTCGGTATGAACACAGGCGGTCTCATCTTAAGTGTCAAATCTCGGAAGTCCCACTCCTCTATAACATACTGCACTGGCATCCTGAGCCCAACGCAGAAGCATCACATCAAGTTAAACTGCTTGCATGTGCAAACACACACGTCAATGACCAAAAACGTCCACTTTTATATACACTCTTGACATGTCGGCACTGACAGTTTAAAAGAAAACTGTTTCATATATACTTCTACTTGAGTATGACATAATGTTACAAACCTGGAGAGGCGCTGAAAGCAGAGTTTCCATATCTGTTCTGCTTTTTGGTGACTCAGAGGCTCAGTCAACCTTTCCTGCTCAAGGCCATCTATCTGTAAGGACAGAGGGCTTGCTGTCATAGGTTATGTTTAATGTGGAAGTGGTTGTTGAGATTTGCACCGTGTGCATTGTAGAGCACTCTCGGAGACGTTTCTCAACTCACCGTTTTAGCCCCAAACAGATGTGCAATGATGTACTGAATAGAGTGGTCCGGCTCCGTCACTCCTTTCTCCTCAAAGTGTCTCTTCCACACAGCCATTGCCTGACATGCTGTGATGCCCACTATAGGCAAGGCTGGGACATTGCACATATGCATTGCATGGGAGCCACACATACCCTAAAGACAGAACTTGGATTAAAAAAAATCAACAACAAATCATAGACACCACACAGCCCATTAGTATACAGATGAAAATGAGCACACTTTCCCCCGGATAAACTTAAAGACGACCATCGTGTTTGATTTCTCTTCCCCCTTGGTCGAAAACATCTACGCTAGAGGATATGCGGTTAATTGGAGCCAATTAAACTAAACCGCCAAAAGTGATTGTGGAAAACGAAAATCCCCATCAAGATCTTTACGGCAGCCCACCTTCAGTCCAGCACTCCCACTGGGGACGCCAGAGGCTCTGCGGCACGCAGTCAATGGTCGCCTCCACATGTCGACACGTGTTACCCAGCCCAGGGTCGCTAGTGTTAAGAGATATGCTGCCCTGTATTAATAATGTAATCTATATACAAATTAAGAGTGGGTAAAGGCGTTGGGATTTCAAACAAGCTAAACAGGCTTGCTGCCAAACTATACCGTTTTCCGGTTCGTCTGTGCGTACCCGCGCGATTGGATTGACAAACGTGCTCTGTAAACGTTTAATCTCTCTTCAACCGATCCATATATAACGTATTAACCGTGCCGTTGGTGCTTGACTTGCTATCTTGATCGCACAATTAGTTAAAAATATCCAAGCACGGCTTGACTATTTGGTCACAGAAATCAGGTCCAGCCGAACGGTTCTCGGACGACGGGTTTGCGAACGTTCCCGCATCCGCTGCGTAAAGCGGACGCAGCGTTGGCTGTGGTGAACAAACCTTTGTATAGTCCGCGGACTGGGGCATGTAAAGTAAGTAAACGAGCGACGACTTGTCAGATCTGCCGGAGCAATGAAAGTTAATGTGCTCGACGACATTATTTATTTGTTTATAACACGTAAGAGCTGAGCTGCCTGTCCTGTAGGACTGTCGCTAACGACTTGGTTAGCTAAGCCTTACTTTACTTTAGCTGTCTGGCGAACAGCGTAACGTTAACCTGCGCTAACATGACCAACAAGGAAGGCGGAGATGTGTGTTATTTTACAAGACTCGCGTTGAACTAGCGGTGGACTTTGAGGCACGGTATGCTGCCGTCTGAATAGCGTTATTCTAATCGGAGTGGGCCTTATAAGACGAATAGTCTCTCCTCTCTCGTTAAGGTTGGAAATTCATTGACGTAACGTCGCGGTGTGTCAGATGATTATAATGGGCATGGCCAGTCAGATTGAGTGTATATTCTTCAGTGAGTTTCATCCCACCTTGGGCCCAAAGATCACTTACCAGGTGAGTGCACATACGTAATGTAAGCCTGTTGTGTTTCATGGCCATCATTCTGTCCCGGTGTTTTTCCTTTACTTGCGTCCATTTCTCTGTAACAGGTTCCAGAGGAGTACATTTCTCGTGAGCTCTTTGACACGGTGCAGGTTTACATTATCACCAAGCCAGAGCTGCAAAACAAACTTATTACTGTGTATGTACACCGAAGGCCCGTTTTCCAGCAGTCTTTTATGTTATAGGTTTGCTGTGCGTTTGTTTAGTGTTTTCTTGCCATGCTCGATTCAAATCTTGGGTTCTACTTTTGATTGTTTCAGAACTGCGATGGGAAAGAAACTAACTGGATGTCCAGTGTGCATTGAGCATAAAAAATACAGTCGCAATGCCTTGCTCTTTAACCTTGGCTTTGTATGTGATGCTCAAATGAAGACCTGTGCCCTTGAACCAATTGTGAAGAAGCTAGCCGGGTACCTCACAACTCTGGAGGTAAGACAAGTAAATGTGGTCATCCTGTTGTCATTATGAGCTTTATATTGTTTTGTTTTTTACAATTTACACATTCCTCTGTCTAACCTAAGTCAGCCTCCTCATTGCATTACAGCTGGAGAGTGGCTTCATATCCAACGAGGAGAGTAAGCAAAAACTTTTACCCATAATGTCAACCTTGTTAGAGGAGCTCAACGCCACAGGAGCTTGCACCTTACCCATAGGTATGGATTTTTACAACATACACGTAACACAGTAAGATATGAGACATGAGATGATATCCAATGAGATAATTAAACCTTTAACCAAGCCAATCGTTTTGACCGTTTGGATTTTCAAATCTCAAATCTTACTTTATTCAGACACATAGGTCCATATTAAAAAAACAACAACAGAAATACAACACAGGACGACAACATAAAACAAAGCTAAAACAGCAATTAACAAGTCCACAATGATTTAAAACCTATACAGACATTTATTCCAATGTTTCCTGAAACAAGAAGAGTACCTTGTGTCACTTTGTGCAGGCTCAGTTAAAACCATGATAATTAGATTCTTTGAATCAATTAATTGCCACATAAACTTGTACATAAAATTCCTCAACACAGCATGAAACGTGGGAACATTACTAGTCACAAACAAATGACTTACACTTGTCCATCTTGGAAGCTTGAGCAAGATTCTGAATGCATCATTATATGATATCTGCAGCTTTTTCATTTTTGCTTTGCTATAATTGTACCACAAAAAGGCTGTATAGAGTGGAGTACAGTAGGCCCTAAAAAGAGCAGTTTAACATCATCTGCACACATACGAAATTTGCATGCCAGCATATTGGCTTGTGCATACAGTTTGCAACACTGGCGCTGCACATCATCGTCATCACATAACTCATTCCCGATGATGTGACCCAAATATTTTAGTTTGTTCACCACACTTAGTGCTTGGTCTGCCATGAAGAATGAAGGAACATTTTGCTTTTGATCCCCCTTGGTTTTAGCAATCATGACAACACTGTTTTTATTGTTAAATTTAATGTCATGCTGCGTACCATAACTTGAGCAGACTCTGAGCAGTTGCTGTAAGCCAGTACTATAAGGAAACATGATGACTAACCGACACCATACAGCCAGTCTTACACTCTTTTAACTTTTTAGAAAGATCATCCATATACAACCCCCCCAAGGTTGGACTACCCGGGGCTCGAACCTAGGACCTTCTTGCTTCAAGGCAACCGCGCTAACCTCTGTGCCGCCAAAACTACAATCCACACTTGTGATATACACTCAACTGAGAATTATTTGTGGAGGAGGCGCAAGAAAGGGGTCGTCCCGGGTCGTCCTCTGTGTGGAGTTTGCATGTTCTCCCCGTGTCTGCACGGGTTTCTTCCGGGTGCTCCGGTTTCCTCCCACAGTCCAAAGACATGTAGGTCAGGTGTATCGGCTGTACTAAATTGTCCCTAGGTGTCCCTATGTGTGTGTGTGTCGGCCCTGTGATGGCCTGGCGACCTGTCCAGGGTGTCTCCCTGCCTGCCGCCCAATGACTGCTGGGATAGGCTCCAGCATTCCCGCGACCCTGAGAGCAGGAGTGGTTCAGATAATGAATGGATGGATGGATGGATCCATATACAAATTGAAGAGAACAGGCAACAGTATTCCACCTTGTCGGACTTCATTGGTCACTGGGAAGGGTGCAGATATACTGTTACCTCATCTAACTTGCATGGTTTGATATGAATACCAAAAGTGCAGGATCCTTATCAAATAAGAGAGGACCCTGGCTCTCATAGTTTAACAAACAATTTACCATGATTAACTCGGTCAAAAGCTTTTGACGCATCCAGAAAACACATAAATACTGTAGTATTATGTCTTCTATACTTATTAACAACTCCCTTCAGTGCATATATGCAGAAATCTGTGACGTGTTTATTTTTAAAACCCAATTGATTGTCAGTAGTTGATATGTATTCTTGAAGCCTATCCAAGAGAATCTATTCTAATACTCTGGAACGCATACTAGCCAGTGAAATTGGCCTATCATTTTCTATGCTGGATATTTTACCGATTTTGTCTTTGATTACTGCCACTAAACAGACAGACAAAGTAGAGTCGGGTAGTATACCATGCATTAACAATCCAGAAAAACACATAGCAAATAACACTGAGATTCTATGGTTATTATGCTTCAGATTTGCTGCTGTTATTTGGTCAAGGCCACATGCTTTGTTCAGTGACCATTTCTCAATGGCATGGCACACTTCATCAGGTCTAATAACCACACCATCATTGTTAGAGACATCGCCAACATTCAATTCATCACATAGTGTTTTCAATACCATTCAGCAACATTTTCAGGCCCAGTAATCCCATCAATGCTGGATGGCAAGGGCATCTTACTATTATTAATAACCTTAACTTATTTCCAGAAGTCATAGACATTATTCTGTTGAAGCTTGTTGGCCATGAAGTTTGCCCTCATGGCCTGCTCATTTCTTTTAATAAAACATACAGCATATTTAAGTCTAGCGTTAGCCTGTTTCTTGTGTTCACACTCTGTGCCATGCCTAGCTTTTCCCGATAAGACCCAGTTTCTAAAAGCTTCTTTGGCCTCTACATGCAGTTCAGCTACATATTCATTCCATCCTGGCCTGACGTTGTGTTGTTTAGCCCTTTTTTGGCAGAATGATTTACTGCCATTATTTAGACAATTCACAATTTTACCATACATTATACATAGATTACACTTGTGGTTTGGTTCTTACAGTTAATGTTGCCACACAGAATAGCATCAAATAGTATATCAGTATTACTTAGGCTCTTATCAGTCAGTGAATTATAATGCTTTAAGTCGTCTTCTGTAAGCCTAGACCAATCTACTTTCCCACTTTGTTCATGTTTATCATAACTGGTCAACTCAGGTAGACTCTCCACATTTAACAACATAGACACAGGTATGTGATCTGTTGTGGCCAGACCATACACGATCTCCACTTTCTCTAAACATTCATGAGCATCAGCTGTACATGTACAGTGATCCGGCCAAGATGTTGTATGCCAATGCTTCACTGGTATATGTGTAGCTATCTACTGGCAGCAGCACTTTACTGGAAAGAAACAACTTGCAGTCTTCACAACATTGGATTAGGTGTTGACCAAATAAGGAATTATTATCTGAGAGATCAGCATTCATGTCTCCCACAACAAGTATACACGTATATGCACTGTCTTTAATAAATGAACTAATAAAAGCGAGCCTATTAAGGTATTCATCCTCATTTTGGTAACATTCACAAGGAGTGTAAACATTTAAAATTATAAATGTACAACTCCCCCCCCCCCCCCCGCCTTTTCTCCCCAATTGTACTTTGCCAATCACCCCACTATTCCAAGCCGTCCCGGTCTCTGCACCATCCCCTCTGCCGATCCGGGGAGGGCTGCAGACATGCCTCCTCCGATACATGCGGAGTCCCCCGTGCCACCCGGACCCCCATGCCACCCGGATGCCCCATTATGTACAATTTGGATTGCTATGCACCAGTCCACCTCTAATCAAATGACACTGATCAGTGGATCATATTTCTTGTGCCAGAGAATGGCCACTACCCCGGGTATTCTGCCACGCACTATCCCCATGCTAAGGGCTGTTGTGGACTCCCCTGCCCCATGGAAATCATTATTAACAGAATTAAATTTGTCTAAATCTTGTTTAGCTAATAAACAAGTTTAATAAGTTGTGGGAAAAAAAAGAAAAAGATGCAGACGTGCCGCTCACTGAATGGGGCTAAAATTGCATATATTTGCATTAAAATTAGTTTTAGATCAATTGCACCAAAATAGATAAATAAAAAGTTATAAGTTCTACCTAAAACAACCATGACCGGTCAAAATGACCAGTGGTTTTTAAACTCTATATTCTGAGTTCAAGATAAATACCCAATTGATATATAAATGGATTGCATATGTTCGTATGTCTGTTAGGAAATGGCTGACACCGAAATTAACATTTTAACAACTATAATACCATTTTTAAGCAATTTAAACTCCAGAGAGACATGGTCGAACTTGAATAGCAAAATTGAAAAAGGGAAAATATTACCTGAAAAACAAAATGGCAAACACATGGCTATTGCTAATCTAACAAATGTAACAAGGCTTATAAAACGTGAAATGTAAAAAAAACAGAAAAACAAAAACCCTGAAAAATCACCATTTAAACAGTCCTAAACAACGACTGGAACTTTAAAAAAACTACTAGAAAGACCATGGGGGTCATTTTGACCGTTTAGGATTTTCAAAGTTTAATAACTTTGTGGGTGAAAAAAGATACAGACCTGATGCTCCCTGAATGCTCCTAAAACTGCATATATTTGCATTAAAATTAGTTTTAGATCAATTGCACAAAAAAAGAAGTTGTGATAAGTTCTACCCTAAAACATCCATGAGCGGTCAAAATGACCGCGCGTAATTTGTGCGTCATGTTACATGTGTCGTTCGCGTCATTTCCGTCAAAACGTTCAGTTCTTCTTTAACATATTGTGGGAGTGCAGGAATGAGGAGACGAAGAGATCGAGTCCAGTCAATTCCGTTTACTCGCTACACAAAACAACACCGATACAGCACAATCTCTCGTGGCAACCAGCTAACCGCTAGGCTGCTGCAAACATGGCTCCCCCCGGAAACCCTAAGCAGTGCCTACGTCAGCACTCTGAATGTCCGCCTTAAAGGAGCAGCAGCCCCTGGTGAATCTACCCTCATTTGTGTATCACCACACAGGCCCCCCCAGAATTCACCATCACGAAAAAATGCAACACAACAGTACTCAGCGAAACACAAATAGCCAACAGGCGAACAGTCCTCGGTGAAACAGTCAACGTCTCGGGGGGCGGACCAGGCGGCCAAAACGGCTGCGCTGAATGGGTATGGGGGGCAGGGGCAGGGGACAGAGCCATAGCCCTGGCAGGGGCCGAGGCTGGGCCAGCGGCCTGAGAAGGGGGGCGTCCACGCTGTGAGGGCAGCGCCAGTTCGACCGGCCCACCCAGGTCCAAATGGGCAGGCTTGAGACGGTCCACCGAGACCCGCTCCGGCTTGCCCCCCATGTCCACCACAAAGTTCTTAGGCCCCGCTTCCAGGACGTGGAAGGGCCCGTCGTAGGGGGGCTGCAGGGGGGTACGGTGGCTGTCGTGGCGGATGAAGACGTACCTGGCCTACAGCAGATCCTTGGGGACGTAGGACTGAGGGAGGCAGTGGTGAGATGTAGGGATCGGAGCGAAAGCCTTGGTACTGTCCCGGGCCACAGCCCGATGAGAAACTGCTGACCTGGGGGCCACAGCGTCTGGGATAAACTCACCCGGGACACGCAGCAGCTGGCCGTAAACCAGCTCGGCAGACGAGGACTGGAGGTCTTCCTTGGGGGAAGAGCGAAGGCCGAGCATGACCCACGGGAGGCGATCAACCCAGTTGCTGTCCTTGAGGCTGGTACGAAGAGCGGCCTTCATAGACCGATGAAATTGCTCACAAAGTCCGTTGCCCTGCGGGTTGTATGCTGTGGTGCGGTGGAGCTTCACCCCCAGCCCCCCCGCGACTGCAGTCCAGAGCTCTGACATGAACTGTAGGTGAGGTCAGCCAGCGTGCCAAAACGGGCCACCCAGGACCCGATGAACGCCCGGGCCACCTCAGTAGACGTGGTCGATGACAGGGGAACAGATTCCGGCCACCTGGTGGTCCTGTCCACCATGGTGAGAAGGTGAGTGAACCCGTGGGAGGGGGGCAGGGGGCCCACCAGGTCCACATTCACTTGGTCAAATCGCCTCTCGGGCACCAGGAATGGCGCCAAGGGGGCTTTGGTATGACGGTGTACTTTGGAACGCTGGCATGCCAAGCAGTAGTCAGCCCAGGCCTTGACGTCCTTCCTGAGGCCGGGCCAGATGAACTTGGCCCCCACCAGCTTAGTGGACGCCTTCACACCTGGGTGGGAAAGGCCATGGATAATGTCAAAAACACGGCGCCGCCAGAAGGTGGGCACCATGGGCCGGGGCTGGCCCGTAGAAACGTCGCAGAGGAGCGTGGCATTGGCACTGTCAAACACCATATCCTCCAACCGCAGCCCCGTAGCAGCCATCTGATAGGCCTAGATGTCCGCGTCAGTGGCTTGGTCTGCAGCCATGGCAGTGTAATCGAGTCCCAAGTGAACGGACCCTGCCAACGCCCGGGAGAGCGACCAAGTTGTCCTTGCTGGCCACTTGCCAGATATCCGTGGTAAACTCCGAGATGGCAGAGAGCTGATGCTGTTGGCGCCCGGACCACAGCTTGGAGGAAGGTGCTGTACTTCCGCTCGTTGTCCTTAAACTGTTTGCTAAAGAAGGCAAGGGGCTGCCAGGCGCCGCCCACCCACTGCTCGCACACCGCCCCGACCGCATAGTCAGAGGCGTCGGTCGTGAGGGCAGTCGGGGCAGTGGGGACGGGTGCGCCAGCAAAGCGGCATTGGCCAGCGCAGCCTTGGCGTCGTCGAAAGCTTCGTCCATTCCCGGGGACCAGTCTACCTCGCCCTTGGCTTCCTTGCCCCGCAGGGCCTCTACAAGGGCTGCATGCGGTGAGCTGCGTGGGGAATGAACCTGTTATAAAAGTTCACCATGCCCAAGAACTCCTGCAGGGACTTCACAGTGCGGGGGCGTGGAAAACTGGCAACGGCGTCCACTCTGGCAGGAAGCGGAACGGCTCCTTGCGGGGAGATGCGGTGGCCAAGGAAGTCGATGGACGACAGGCCAAACTGGCACTTGGCTGGGTTGACTATTAGTCCATGCGCACTCAGCCGCTCGAACAACTGCCGGAGCTGCGTCAGGTGCTCCTCCGCGGATGCGCTGGCCACGAAAATGTCATACAAGTAAACAAACAAGAACGGCATATACCGTAGCACAGAGTCCATCAGCCGCTTGAACGTCTGCGCTGCCCCCTTGAGACCGAGGGGCATTCTCAGGAACTCGAAGAGTCCAAATGGCATGATGACCACTGTCTTGGGCACGTCCCGAGGGTGGACCAGTACCTGGTGGTAGCCCCGCACCAAATCTACTTTGGAAAAGATGGTGGCCCCCGCCAGGTGGGCGGAGAAGCCCTGTATGTGCGGAACGGGGTACTGGTCAGGGTTTGTGGCGTTGTTCAGGCGACAAAAATTGCCGCAGGGGCGCCAACTGCTGTCAGCCTTAGAAACCATGTGCAGGGGGGAGGCCTACGGGCTGTCCGAGCGGCGCACAATGCCGAGGCGTTACATGGTGGCAAACTCCTCCCTGGCGATCGCAAGCTTAGCAGAGTCGAGGCGCCAAGCACGTGCGTAGACCGGGGGGCCGTCGGTGGCAATATGGTGCTCCACGCCGTGCTTGGCCACCGCTGACGAGAACGTAGGTGTGGTGAGGTCAGGGAACTCTGCGAGCAGTCGTTGATACGTGTCTCCGGCAGCGAGCATGTTTGACAGGCCGAGCGTCCCTGCACCTCCCAGTGTGCACGGGTATGTAGCGAAAGAGACAGCATCGATCAAGCGACAGTTCGTAACATCCACCAGCAGCCTGAAGGCGCACAGGAAGTCCACGCCCAGGAGGGGAACCGACGACGCGGCCATAACGAAGTCCCAGCCGAAACGCCGACCGCCGAAACACACCTCCACATACCTGGTGTCGTAGGTACGTATGGGCGTGCCGTTCACGGCATCCATCGGGGGGCCTTGTCCGCCGGCCATGGTGTCCGCGGCCGATGCAGGCAGGATGCTACGCTGAGCACCCGAATCAACCAGCAGCTGCCGGCCAGATAAGGCGTCCTTGATAAACAACAGCCTGCTGTTCTCGCCGGCACTCATAGCTCCTTTTGAGCGCCGGCCCTGGCATTTCCCTGGACGCTGAAGCTGCATGGTGGGCAACACTGCTTGGACCCGGCACCAAACCTGTTGTGGTAATAACACAGCCCGCTGTCACGCTGGCGGCGGGCAGCCGCGGTGTCCGCTGCGTCCTCCAGAGGCCGGGGTGAGGTCTGGGTGGGGGGCATCGCATGAACGAACTGCTGCCGGTTGGCGATGAAAATCCTGTCCACTGCCGCACCCAGAGTGTGGTAGTCTTTCATGGAGGAGAGGGGGGAGCTGGGTAGCACTGTGCGCACAGGTGCTGGGAGCTGCCGTAGAAAAATATGGGTGAAAATGAAGGAGGTGTCCGCTGAGCCCAAAACGGCCAACATCTTCTCCAGCAGCTCAGAAGGTTTGCTGTCGCCGAGTCCATTGAGTGACAACAGGCGATCCGGCTTCTCCATCTCCAATAGCTCGTAGAGTTGTAAAAGGAATGCCTTGAGTGCGCCGTATTTTCCCACAGCCAGGGGGGCTTCCAGCAGCCCCATAGCTCAGGCCGTCGTCCGGGCATCCAACGCCGCCACCACATGGAAATACCTCGTAACATCCTGCGTTATTCCTCCCAGCTCGAACTGGGCTTCAGTGTGCTGAATCCAAGGCCGGGGACTGTGCTGCCAAAACTCGGGCAACTTCACCGTTGCTGCTGAGATTCTAGCGCTAACATGAGCCATTCTGTTTGCATCACTCGGAGATGGAGCGGTGTCGTCATCCCTTTGGGTCGACATGTTCGTTGTCAACGTGCGGGGTCACCAATGTGGGAGTGCAGGAATGAGGAGACGAAGAGATCGAGTCGAGTCAATTCCGTTTACTCGCCACACAAAACAACACCGATACAGCACAATCCCTCGTGGCAATCAGCTAACCGCTAGGCTGCTGCAAACATGGCACAGCCCGGAAACCCTAAGCAGTTCCTATGTCAGCACTCTGAATGTCCGCCTTAAAGGAGCAGCAGCCCCTGGTGAATCTACCCTCATTTGTTTATCACCACTATATCACATTTTATAGGCCCTGTTACGATTGTTAGATTAGCGATATGTGTTTTCCGTTTTTGTTTTCCATGTATAATTTCAAACATGTGGTGGGGCCTTCCAAGATGGCGGCTTGATCGGATGTCCTTTTTCAAGCTCTCGCACCAAACCAGGGGTAGCAAACCATGTGCCATGGAGAGCCACGTGTATGCAGATTTTCACTCCAGCCGGACTCCACACCAGGTGATTTCACTGATTAGCAACCCTTCAACCAAAGAGGAAGATTGTATCAGTGAAATCACCTGGTGTGGAATACGGCTGGAATGAAAACCTGCATACACATGGCTCTCCATGGCACATGGTTAGCCACCGCTGCACCAAACCTTTACAAATAATAGGAAAACAGGTGGGCAATCTTATCCAGAAAGGGCCAGTGTGGGTGCAGGTCTTTGTTCCAACCAAGCAGTTACATACCTGTGTCCTAATGAAGTTCCTCAGCAAAGATTCTACTCGTTGATTAGTGGGACCAGGTGTGTAACTGCTTGGTTGGGACAAAAACCTGCACCCACACCGGCCCTTTCTGGACAAAATTGCCCACGCCTGATAAATGTTATCTTAAGTTCACACAAGATTCAGAAACCTTAACAAAGAGACCAATATTCTCTCATGACCGAAAAGGATCCTCTAAAGAGACAAACGAGACTAAACTACCTGCAGCGCTCAACGACCTACTAGCATAGTGGTGCCCAGCCCTGCTCCTGGAGAGCTACCCTCCTGCCGGTTTTCACTCCAACCCTGATTTAACACATCTGATTCAATTAATAAAGGTCTTGGTCAGTGGGTAATTAGTAGAATCAGGTGTGTTAAATTAGGGTTGGAGTGAAAAACGGCAGGATGGTAGTTCTCCTGGAGCAGGGTTAGGCACCACTGCACTAGCAGGCACCAATTATGCTAAAATGGCTAATGCCGATGATGGGATAGCAGCACCAACTGAAGAAGATTTTCCGGCTTTGCTGCTAGCTACTGAGGGGACTCTGTAAATCACCAGCTTCCAAAAAAAAAAAACAACCTCTATTTGAATACAATTAGAAGAGGAATGATACTGATCAAACTCAAGATATTATTGGAACTCTCTCTCAACTTATCAACACACGCTTTGACGCCATGGAAAAGATGATTTCGATAATTCGCTGAAAATTGAAGGCCTAAAGAAAACCATTGATTTTGCCTTTCAGGAGATACAAGACATAAAGAAGAGGGTTGACATAATTGAAAACAAAACCAACAAAGATGATTTGCTTTCTTCCAGGATGCAGGAAAGAATATAGGAATCTGAACAATACTTAAGAAGATGGAACTTGAAGCTTTATGGAGTACCAGAGTCTGTGTCCAAGGAAGATGTAAAGAAAGAAACCATCAAAATATGTCAAACAATCCTTCCAGATGAGAAACATAAGTTGCCAGAGAACATTGATATCATGCATCGTTCAGGGAAGATGTGAGAAAAATATCAGAACCCAAGAGGCATCATTCTTCAGTTAATCTCAAGATCCTACAGAGATGCTGTATGGAAAGCAATGAAGGATCATCCCTTCCTTAAAGATCATCATCTCTGCTTCGCAGAAGACCTGTGTCAAACTGACAGGGAGACCCAAGCTGCTCTCGGGCCGGTAATCCAAAAGGTGAGGACAGAGAGAAAGATTGCTTACTACGTTGGTGCTCGAGCCTTTGTGAATGGCAAAGAAATAAACGTCCTGAAAGACTGACCCTAAGGCTGTGAACACCGCTATTTTGGTCTGTCTGGTACGGGAAAGTGTTATTTTCTTGTTAAGGGACTGTTTTCTTCGTAAAATATTACGGAGCTAGTTAATTGTTATATGTATAGGCCTATATAATATATTTTGTTTACTACACATGTTCCACATAAGTAGCTTCTGGAGATAATTTATATATCTGATTATTTCTTTTCCCTCATTTAGTATTGCAAACTTGGTGCAGAGCTTGGGAAAAATACAGTATATACACACACACACACACACACACACACACACACACACACACACACACACACACACACACACACACACAAACACTTACCTGAAGTGAATTCATTCTATCTAAATAATTTGTTTTTATCTTTAGGTTCCCTTAATGCCAGGGGGCTAAAAAACATTACTAAGCATAAAGCGTTATTTTTATTTGCTAAGCAATTAAATACAGATTTATTTTTCTTTCAAGAATCCCATTTTACTCTTAATGATACCAATTTCTGGAAATCTCAATAGGGAGATGATGTATGGTTTTCACATGGCACTGAACACTCAGCTGGAACACTTACTCTGAAGAAGAGATTTGAAGGTGACGTCCTTTTAACCAAATGTGACCCAGGGGGACATTTTACTTTCATGATTATTTCTTGTTCCAATATGATGATTTTCATTATTAACATTTACAGTTACAACAGAAAAACTGAAAACTCTCAGTTGCTATCTTCTTTGGAGAATAATATTAATCAAAGGCTAACTAAGTTTCCCAACGCAGTTATTATAATTGGAGGTGATTTCAGTATGGTTATAGATGGCCAAATTGATAGATGGCCACTATGAACTATTTACTCAAAAAATGACCTAAAGCTACTGATGTAAAGATATAATTTGATTGATGTTTAGAGAGAGAAATTTCCCATTAATAAACTTTATACCTAGAGAAATAACGATGATTCTAAACAGTGTCGTATTTATATATATATATATATATATATATATATATATATATATATATACACACTACCGTTCAAAAGTTTGGGATCACCCAAACAATTTTGTGTTTTCCATGAAAAGTCACACTTATTCACCACCATATGTTGTGAAATGAATAGAAAATAGAGTCAAGACATTGACAAGGTTAGAAATAATGATTTGTATTTGAAATAAGATTTTTTTTACATCAAACTTTGCTTTCGTCAAAGAATCCTCCATTTGCAGCAATTACAGCATTGCAGACCTTTGGCATTCTAGCTGTTAATTTGTTGAGGTAATCTGGAGAAATTGCACCCCACGCTTCCAGAAGCAGCTCCCACAAGTTGGATTGGTTGGATGGGCACTTCTTTGAGCAGATTGAGTTTCTGGAGCATCACATTTGTGGGGTCAATTAAACGCTCAAAATGGCCAGAAAAAGAGAACTTTCATCTGAAACTCGACAGTCTATTTTTGTTCTTAGAAATGAAGGCTATTCCATGCGAGAAATTGCTAAGAAATTGAAGATTTCCTACACCGGTGTGTACTACTCCCTTCAGAGGACAGCACAAACAGGCTCTAACCAGAGTAGAAAAAGAAGTGGGAGGCCGCGTTGCACAACTGAGCAAGAAGATAAGTACATTAGAGTCTCTAGTTTGAGAAACAGACGCCTCACAGGTCCCCAACTGGCATCTTCATTAAATAGTACCTGTTAGAGCCTGTTTGTGCTGTCCTCTGAAGGGAGTAGTACACACCGGTGTAGGAAATCTTCAATTTCTTAGCAATTTCTCGCATGGAATAGCCTTCATTTCTAAGAACAAGAATAGACTGTCGAGTTTCAGATGAAAGTTCTCTTTTTCTGGCCATTTTGAGCGTTTAATTGACCCCACAAATGTGATGCTCCAGAAACTCAATCTGCTCAAAGAAGTGCCCATCCAACCAATCCAACTTGTGGGAGCTGCTTCTGGAAGCGTGGGGTGCAATTTCTCCAGATTACCTCAACAAATTAACAGCTAGAATGCCAAAGGTCTGCAATGCTGTAATTGCTGCAAATGGAGGATTCTTTAACGAAAGCAAAGTTTGATGTAAAAAAAATCTTATTTCAAATAAAAATCATTATTTCTAACCTTGTCAATGTCTTGACTCTATTTTCTATTCATTTCACAACATATGGTGGTGAATAAGTGTGACTTTTCATGGAAAACACGAAATTGTTTGGGTGATCCCAAACTTTTGAACGGTAGTGTATATTCTTCCCACCCTTATACAGACCATAAGGCTATTTACATTACAGTTGTCTGGTGAAAATAATAAATCTTTCAATAGGAAAACCTATTGGATTTTGAGCAACTCCTTGCTTAGAATAGACAGCATAAAATTAATTCATTAATTTTTTTAACAAAGCCAAAAATGAAAACTGTTATGGGAAAATTTGGGAATTATTTAAATTTGAGGCTGCAAGTTTGTTGAGAAACTACAGTTCTAATTTGGCTAAACTTAAAAAGGCAGAAGAAAATTGAGTTACCAATGATATTATGATACTTTCAAAAAAGAATCCAGCTAACTACACAATAGAAGACAGCTTAACTATGGCAAATCTACAAATTAAGCTAGGTGACATTTAAAAAAATAGGGCAGAGGGAGCCTTTGTGAGATCCAGACTGAAATGGCTTGAGGAGGGTGAAAGCAATTCTTCTTTCTTCTTCAAATTAGAAAAACGTCGTGCCAAGCCAAATACTATTCACCAACTAAAAATAGATATTATAATGACAGATTCAAAAACTATTTCTAACCACTGCTGTTCTTTCTATAGCAAACTCTATACATGTAATTATTCTGCACAAATCACAGGGCAATTTTTAAGTCCAATTAACACCCAACGCATATATCCTGCAGATAGTAAAATATGGGATACTCCCCTTGCTATTAATGAGGTAACTTTTTCCATAAATCACTTGAAAAACAGGGGACAGACTGTCTAACTGGGGAATTCTATAAACTTACCCAATGAAATTTCCCCATTTTTACTTAAAGTCTTCACAAAAAGTATTAATCAAGGCACTCTCCCCCCTAGTCTGAGTCAAGGCATACTTACCCTAATACCTGAACCAAAAAGGACTTACTCCACATTGAAAATTGGCGTCTAATATGCCTCCTTAACAATGATTATAAAGTCCTTGCCTCAGTATTTTCCAAGAGAATTAAATGTGTCTTGGACTCTAATCGGAGAGATACAATTCGGATTCATGCAAAACAGACATGTCTCAAACAATATACGATTAATCTTAGATATCTTGGATTACTCGTATTTAATATCTGATAACAGCTTTATCCTTTTTCTAGACTTTTATAAAGCCTTTGACTCCATAAATCATAATTCTATCTTTAGCTGCCTTGAGAAATTTGGTGTTGGCACTTTCTTTTGTTGTGCAATCAAAACATTGCATTGTAACTCTACTGTTCTATTAAACTCAGAAATGGTACTTCCCCAAGGTTTGACCTCAAGAGAGGTCTTAAACAAGGTTGTCCAATCTCGCCTTATTTGTTTCTTTTAGCTGGCCAGCTAGAAAATGACACTACTATTTTTCTGAAAGACAGCAGTCAAATATTCTATGCTCTTCACCTAATGCAGTTCTTCTCCAAAGCTTCAGGACTTTACCTTAATATTAATAAATGTGAACTCCTACCTGTCTGTTCAGTGGTATCTATTTGTGACATTCCTGTCAAAAACAGTGACATATTTAGGCATAATTATTGCAAAAGATCAAATGGCAAGATGCCCACTGAACTTTGACCCCATAATTGACAAAACTAAAAAAAACAACTCAATCAGTGGCTCCAAAGGGACCTGAGCTTGAAGGGTACAGTTTTGCTATCAAAGGCAGAAGGAATATCTCAACTAAGATATACTGCCCTATCTTCCTATTTAGATAGACAGACACTCAAATCCACTGACCAATGGCTATTTAACTTTGTTTGGAGGAATTGAACACACTACCTAAGGAAATCAGTAGTGATGAATTCTTTTGAAAAGGGAGTCTTAATTTTTTTTGGATAGATTTTACAACCCTAAATCACACATTCAAAATAAATTGGCTCAAGTCCTATTTAAAAACAATCCTACCTCTATCTGGAGTATCTTCCTCATATCTTTTCAAAACTTGGTGGTCTTCATTTTATTCTTCTTTGTAATTATAATGTTGATAAAATCCCTGTGAAACTTTCGGCATTCCATAAACGGATACTTCTCTCATGGGCATTAATCTACAAACAATTTTTCACCCCACAAATTTTTCATTTGGAAGAACAAATATGTACTTTATAAAAACAAATCTTTGTTTTTGCAGAACTGGTATGACAACAAAATAATGTTGGTGGGTCAGCTCTTCAACAAAGAGGGTCTTTTACTGAAATATGAAGAGTTCAACATTAAATTTAACCTTGCTGTCTCACCTGAAGAATACGCTGTCGTTTTTGATGCTGTTTCTGCTGAAGTTTGTATGCTCCTTAAAAATTCATCCTCTGTGGATTTGGAGGACTCTCCATTGTTGAAGGCAGCTAACACTCCAGTTGACAAAATCTGTTTTGCTGTATCTCATAAAAATAAGAGCTATCAGTGTGTTGTTCCAACAAGATGTAGTCTCTGTACCATATGTCATTTTTCACTGGAGTAAATTTATTACTAATATCTGTTGGAAAAAGGTTTGAATGCTACCACATACATTTTTGATAAATAACAAAATAAAAGAGGTTTCCTTTAAATTATTACACAGGTTTTACCCGCCAAGTCAGTACCTGAGAAGATTTGTGAAAACAATGAACCCCCGTTGTTCTTTGTGCAAAACTCAAATTGAGACAATCACATTAATTTTGAGACTGCACCTTTTCCAGAAAACTTTGGAAGGAACTAAATGCTTTTATTATGTCTAAGTCTGTAATATTTTCCCCTTAAATGGGAATATGTATTGTTTGGTTTCCATGACACAAATGGTGAAAGTAACACTAAGTTTTACTTAATAAATCTTGTTAATTTTTTTCAAAAATTTCACATCCATAAAAGTAAATTTTGAAATAAAAAAAAACATTCTTTTCTGCTTTAATTATAGACATTGAGAAATATATCTCTACCATTTCCAGAAGCACAAACAGAAAAGCAGTCAAAAAGCAGCTTGGTTATATTATAACATTTTCACTTAATGTGCACTTTAAATGTACCCCTGGCAAAAGTGCTTTATTTTTGTTCAGCATTATTATTATTATAATTTTTGGTGTTAATACTAGTTTATTAATTTTCTTTATTTTTGTTATGACCATATTAATTTTCTTTATTTTTGTTATGACCATCAAATGTGAAGGTGTAAGGTTGTTTATAGCTGATTAGTCTGATGACATATATGTACAATGTTCTTGTATTGTTTGTACCCTTTCCAATTTAAAAAAATAATAAAAAATCTGTTTCAGACACACCATGACTACCACAGAGGCGTTGCAGTATTTACAAGCGTTGGACAGCAGCGATTTTAAATTGTTTGAAACTGAAAAATAGTATTAAAGTTGTTAAAATGTTAATTTTGGTGTCAGTCGCTTCTTAACAGACATGCATCATATGTATGCATTGTTATGTATGTTATTTAATACATTAATATTTCAATTGGGTATTTATCTCGACAGACTATAGAGTTTAAAAGCCACCGGTCATTTTGACCGGCCATGGTCGTTTTAGGTAGGAGTGAAATCCCGGTCGTTCTAGTGTTAACCAGCTTTGCTGTCTCTTTCCCCTCACCTCTGTTTTAGACGACTCTAACACTATTCACTTGAAGCTGATTGAGCAGCGCAAGGATCCCATGATTGTTCAGGAGTATGATGTGCCTGTCTTCACTCAGTGCAAAGACCACTTCATCAAATCCCAATGGGATCTCACCACGCAACAGGCATGCTTCTTCTGTTCACTGCTTGTGCCTCAGTGTGACATTTCTGTGTGATGTATTGTTTAACTATGTACCAAAATATGCACCGCACCAGGAGTAGGGTTGGTGGTTAAGACCATCTCATTAGCCCTACATTAGTTTCAAACTTCCAAGTTTATTGTCATGTGCAGCAGTTGCATGCAGTGCAGCCAGTGCAATGAAATGCTTAGTTTTTGATGCTTTCAAACATCCAAAATTTAAAGTAAGGAAAGGCCTAAAAATGCAGAAAAGTAGGAAATGTCAGATTAAGGTAAAATAGGATATGTAAAGGTAAACATTTAAGGGACAATTATACATGATATGATGTAATCTAAACCTTAAACACTTTAATTGTTCTTTTGGTTGAAGGATATTAATATCGATGGAAGATTACACAATGAACTGTTTGTCAGTGTAATCTCAGTTATAATAAACTAGGTTTATGTAGGATTTTCAATCTCATGACACATAGTGCCTTGGCTCATCAGTCTGACTGATTATAGTATACACCAAATGCATGGCTCACATAAACAGATAATGTTGTATATCCAACTCTAGATCTTGCCTTATATCGATGGGTTTAGGCATGTCCAGAAAATTTCTGCTGAGGCGGATGTTGAGCTGAATCTCGTCCGTATTGCTGTGCAGAATTTGCTGTGAGTACATTAAAGTGAATATGTGTCTGTAATTTATCAAAAATGAAGCCAGTGAGGCACCTTTAACAGCTTCCATTTTCCTCAACAGGTATTACAGTGTTGTAACCTTGGTGTCTATATTTCAGGTACCAAAAAAAAAAAATTCCTGCAGCTCAGACATTGTCTCTACTCTACTACACTTTTTTTTTATTCTTCTTGGTCTTTATTTGATTTTTTTTAACTTTTTCTCTAGTATTCTAATGTGTACTGTACAACCCCCAAAGTCCAGAGCCTCATAGATGACAAGTCCATTCAGGAGGAGTGCCTCAGCTATGTCACTAAGCAAGGTAAACACATCAGCGCAAGGTAAATATAAGATGTTCCACATGGTTGTTTATATTTCTTTTTCATCTTTTGTGTTTTTGTTGATCAGGTCAGAAGCGGGCCAGTCTGAGAGATGTGTTTCAGCTGTACTGTGGTCTGACTCCAGGAACCACTGTTCGGGACCTTTGTTCCCGCTACTCCCAGCAGCTTCAGAGGATTGACGAGAGGTCAGCGTAACTCCTCATCAATTCCTGAAAAGACTTTATGATTATGGAGAAACGAGGTCAGGATGTCTTCCTCTTATTATCACTGCTGTGTTAAAGCCATAATATTGACTGTGTGCTGTGAAATTTATCACCATTTTCAGGAGGCTCATCCAGTTTGGTTTGATGAAACGTCTGATCCGAAGACTACAGAAGTATCCCGTAAAGGTGATCCGCGACGAGAGGAGTCGGCCACCTCGCCTCTACACTGGTTGCCATAGTTATGATGAAATCTGCTGCAAAACAGGCAGGTTCAAGAAGTTTCTCTAATGGCTTAGCATATAAATAGTTTCAGATGATCCTATGATAAACCTCCAGGCCTCTTGCTGTCCCATGATAATTGATTTGAAAGTAGGAACTTAATTTGCATATACAAAAATGCCCTCTTGTTGACTTGCATTGGTTTTTCCACAGGAATGAGCTACAAAGAACTGGATGAGAGACTTGAGAACGACCCAAACATTATTGTGTGCTGGAAGTGAGGGAGAAAGCCATTTCAAAATAAGGAAAACGGAGTTGGAGTCATACAGTACAGATGCTTAAATTTCTGTCTCTTAGACGACATTGATATGCAACCAAAGATGCCTGTTTTCCCTGCCCCTGGTGTCCCAAACCATTGATGGGGATAAAGTTGTTAGAGATGATGTTTAAACGGTGAAGGAAGCAGTTCATCGTAGTTGTCCGTAGTATTTTTTTTTATTCCCTCCCTTTTTTGGAGGGGTGTCATTCATTTTTTTTTTTTGTCCCTGATTAAATGGACAAAAGTGTGAATGATACTAACACAAGGAAGGTCATTTATGTACCACTATTGTTTTTTGTTGACATATGTGATCAATAAAAAGTCATCACAGTGATTTTGTTTATTAATTCTTAAATCCTGCGCCATCGGTGGCTGCAGCAGCGTTGCCCTCTATCGGGCGTGATGGGAACTACAGCCAACAACGACGGAGCGGCCCAGTCAGCACCGTGCCGCTGCTCTACCGCCCCCGTGTGGTGGTAAGTAGCTCATGTTTTGTGTACAGTAACTATGGAAACTGCAGCTGGGAGCTAAAGTAACCGCCGTCCAAAAGTTCCAAGAACTGGACTTGGATGACTCTTACTCGTTTTTCTTTCTTTTATTTTTGATAAATCTTCAACTCGTCTCCTAAATGGACACGTCAGTGATACTCCACGGTGAGGCAGAGGGATATGTTAGAAGTCTAGAGAACCTCTCCGTCAGGGAGGTTGGCTCTCAGAGGTAAGGGACGGATAAGATAGTTCTGTAATGGATCATGTAACGTTAGCAGTTTAGCTAGCGCCGTCATGGAGCCTTATGAACGAGCCGAGAGGCGCCACAGTCACAAGAAGTATCTCGGACATCTAACCGAACCGTTAAAACAGGTGCAGCTATTGTGGCGGAGATAAGGAAGGAGGCCGTTCAGTGACAAGTCGGAGGTACTTCTTGTGATTACTGCGGTCAAGCTGGCCGTCACTTGCATCTCCCTGGTCAAACCGCCCACCCCTGAATTTGGAGTGCGCTCGTATTCTCACCTTTATGGCAAGAGCGAGCCGAAGGGGAGAGTTCACGACTTTACTCTGCCATTGCAGTATGAAACTCTTACCTGAAGAGAGGCTATGACATGTCTTTTTGTTTTTGTTTTTTTAATTCTACCCGAGCACCCGAAATACAATACAATTTATCAATTTGCGTTGCACTTGGCGAAAGGATACACATGTGACTACGTCCGGTTTTCGAAATAAGGTTCTAACAGTACAAAAAAACATGGATTATAGTCATAGAAAGCATAAAGCATGTTATTTGTGCCCCTTATGAATTAAAACAGCCCACTAAATTGTGAGTGCGTCACTTGATTCTTAGGATGTTTTTTCTTGCAACCCAAAACCAGACAATGACTGATATATTTGAGTTCAGGATAAACCTCACTGCCTACTAACTCAAAATCAAGCATTTTTAGTGTATCATTTTCTATTTCATACAGTCTATGATCGTTTTCGAGAATTTCAAAGTTAAAGTCCCACATTTGTAACTTCAAATGGCTTCCTTTCTAAAACTTGGGGCACTGTTAAAAACACGTTGCTCCATAATTTCTGACAATGACTGATATGTTTGTATTCAGGATAACCCTGACTACACGATAACCCAAAATCAAGCATTTTACTGTATCATTTAGAGGATTTCAAAGTTAAAGTCCCACATTTGTAACTTCAAATGCCTTCCTTTCTAAAACTTGGGGGTTCTTCAAAAACACATTGCTCCATACGTTTTGACAGTGACTGATACGGTTGTATTCAGGATTCTCCAAAATCACTCAAGAAAAATGCAGAATTGTGTGTGTGCATGTTGGGTTATTACTCCAAAATATGAATGTAGTATTACTTAGATTAAGAATATATTCCCCATTGCATTTTCAGAGCGCCTCAGTCTTCACCAACAAAGCCATAATAATGTAAAAAAAAATGTGAGACTTTGGAATTTCTCACAATTGACTCCGTAAAAACCCGTAATTTTGTCTATGCATGTAATTTGAGTAGTTCTCAGTGGCCATATATTGTTCACTGTCAAAATTTATGGAGCAATGTGTTTTTACAGCACCCCAACTTTCAGACATAAAGTCATTTCAAAGTAAAAATGTGGGACTGTAACTCTGAAATTCTCTAAAATGATAGGTACAGTAAAAATGCTTGATTTTGAGTTAGTATGCAGTAAGAGTGTCATACTGCAACCCTAGTCTTTGGAAAGTGAGAAATCTGACAGAAGTCCACCTGTCAGCTTGCTCTGGGCCATTTGATATAAAGGTACTATGCACGTCCTCCAAATTTAGGTGTAGCTGCTTTGACCACGGAGTTGCAAGTGACAGTTAGCTTTACCGCAGTATTTGACAGAGCACTGCTTCGATCAGTACCGATTTAGTTAGCACAGACATTTTACCAAGATTACAAAGAGTTGTAATCTTGTTGGCCCAAATGTTCAAGTTTTATGCATAAAGTGTCATGGGACCCCCAGGTTTAAATTCATCTCTTGGGGGCGTCCGGGTAGCGTAGCAGTCTATTCCGTTGTCTATCAACACGGGGATCGCTGGTTCAAATCCCCTTGTTACCTCCGGCTTGGTCGAGCTACAGGCACAATTGGCCGTGTCTGCGGGTGGGAAGCCGGATGTGGGTATGTGTCCTGGTCACTGCAGTAGCGCCTCCTCTGGTTGGTCAGGGTGACTGTTCAGGGGAAGGGGGAACTGGGGGGAATAGCGTGATCCTCCCACGTGCTACGCCCCCCTGGGGAAACGCCTCACTGTCAGGTGAAAAGAAGCGGCTGGCGACTCCATGTTTATCGGAGGAGACGTGGTAGTCTGCAGCCCTCCCCGGATCGGCAGAGGGGGTGGAGCAGCGACCGGGATGGCTCGGAGTAGTGGGGTAATTGGCTGGGCACAGTTCGGGAGAAAAAGGGGGGAAAATTCAAAAGAAAATATCATCCCTCTTATGGATGTCAATAATGGGGTTGTGGTCAGGGTCCTGGACCACCGCAACCCCACCCCAATTCCCCAATTCAAAGCTTCAGATGATACTGGACTGAGATAATGCTTGATGACGCCTCATAAACATACAGGGGAATGACAATTATTGATTTTTTTCCCCAGTATAGCTACAGCTGTTAGTATACATAAGTCTAGTAGCAACTCTGGCACGCTACCCAATGAACAGTTTTAGTTTCATAACTTTATATTCCAAACAATGTAGTCAAATGGTAATATCTGCAAGTCACTTGTGAATTTCAGGCTTATTAACAATTGTGGCCTATTGACAAAGTTTGTTTTCTGTCCCAAATGCATGATATGCATCAGTTTTTATCTGGTAGTTGGCCTATCATAACTCAATAATAAATCCTTTTTTTCTGTGCTGACAGGTGGTTCAAACAGCATGAGTACATAGAAAAACTCAACATGCAAGCAATACTGGATGCATCTGCCACACATGATGAATTCATAAAGGAGCTGCTTGTATCTCACGGAAAGGTATTTACTAATAGTGTTTCACAGCCCTATGATCTTATATGCTGACAGCCCTGAGTTCAACCTGCTAATTAGGGGTTGTTGGTATTGTTATTAACACTAATAATTACTAGTACTCAGAATACCAAGATGGAAGCAGGATGGACATGTTAAAAAACTGACAATTCGGCCTTTTCGCTCCCTCGCCAGATTTCTACCCTGGTTCGCGAGATGATTGTTGTTGAGCTGTGGAAACAGAAAGTGTTCCCTGTTCTTTGTCAATTACAAGATTTTAATCCCAAGAGTACATTTCCACTTTACATGGCGGTGAGTAGGATTAGTCTAAATGAAGAGTTATCATTGGTCACAGCTAGATTGTTGCAGTCTCTCCCCTGCTTTTTCTGTCTCCTCCACAGATTCACCATGAGGCCACAGTCATAAACCTTCTTGAAACAGTTTTGTTTCATAAGGTAGGTATTTACACAGATCAAGTCTATTAACAATATTTCAGAGCATGTATATTACCTCACAGTTATTTCATACAGCCTTATTTACTTTTATTATAAAGGTTTTTATTTCACTTAGCTTTGATTGAAGCTTAACTTTGTGTGATACCTTGATGACAGCCACTCTGTGTGTTGTAGGATTCGTGCGACGCAGCTGACGACTCCCTTCTCGACTTGATGGATTACTGCCACCGCAAACTGACGCTGCTGGTGAGCAAAACCTCCAGGGAGGGTGCCCCGGTTCAGGATAGACACAGCCTATCAGGCAAAGCTGATGCATCCTCAATACAGGTAGAGGGAGGCTGTGTGATCACTGAGAAGTCTGATGTATAGCCCAGATTATTGCAGTTACCTTTCTTAAAGTAAAGTGCGGGACGGATCAAATCTATCTTTAATTCGGTTATAGGAATTGCAGATTCAGAGTGCTGCACTGGAGTATGAGATCTCCCTCAAGGCCCTCTCTGTGCTGCGCTACATCACTGACCATGCTGACAGGTGCGAGACCCTCTCGGCTGTTAGCCAGGTTTAAGTTTTGGTGGCTTTCATGATCAAACCTGAAAAATTTCATCACACTGATCTTTAGGCAGTTCCAAGGAGAGCATTTTATGGATTGTGGGCACTCCTTGGTGTTTTTATTGTTTATTTAGACAGTGGGTAAGAAGCATGAGCGATGGAGTTGCAGGGCATGGGTATGGTTCCAGGGAAAGGGGTCTTAAACTTCTGGACTTTCTCTTGCCAAGCGGTTTCTTTTTGCATACAGTACTGTGAGTTTTTGGGGTGTATTTGCTTCCCCCCGCAGCATCAGTGTGATCAGTCGGATGCTTTGCACCCATAACATGCCTTGTGTGTTGGTTCAGCTGATTGACTGCTGCCCTTGGAGTCGCTACAGCTCAGGTGAGTCTAGCATCAAACACATCCATATTTGAATGAAAATGTGATCTTACATTTTCATGTATGGTAAAGCAATGGGCAACTTTTTGTCAAGTAAGGGATCGTCCATTTCTTGATTTTGCTTTGCCTCTGACTGCAGGTGAAGTAGAAAAGTTCATAAATGGCAAATGGGAAAAAATCCCCTCAGAAGACCACTTGAAGATGACAAAGCTGGATGGCCAGGTCTGGATTGCTCTGTACAACCTGCTGCTAAAGGAAGACTGTCAAAGGAAATATAACTTTAATAATTTCAACAAGAACCAGCTTCTGAAGGTACTTTGTGAATAGTGCTGATGTTTCCTCATCTCATCTGTGATGGTAGTTTGAAATCGCAAACTGTTGAACATGTCACACATTTTCATAGTTTATTTTTTACATGGATGCTATGTCACTGGTTGATCACATGGTATAGCATCTTATTTTAATAATCTGCAGATACTCTATTGTTGATAATCCATACTGATTAATTCCTCTGTCCAAGAAGCTATTGGATATTAGCTTTAAAATGAAACTCCGGGAGTATGCAAGTGCCAGATCATTGTTATCTTAACATTGTATTAAATATTTTCTCTCACTAGAAAACAGACAAAGTTTCCTGAGATTGTTTTGACTGAGCCGTTTCCTCCAATTATCACCCCTCCCCCCCTTTTCCTGGAACAGTAATTGTTTGACGTGTGTATCATCCTATAAGTACAATGTATTTATTTTTCACGCTGTCTTAGACAAGAGGGTAATGTTGTTTCTTAATAACCTTTGAAACAGTCCAACTTTAGGCTTTTATAATGCATTTTGGGCCTGTTATTTGTGTGCTGTAGCTCAGGGGCTTCCTAACAGACGTTTTGGTGGATCAGCTGCCAAACCTAGTGGAGCTTCAGCGTTTCCTTGCTCATCTTGCTATTAAAGACCCTGCCCCTCCCAAAAAAGAACTCATTCTGGAACAGGTAGTTCTCATACACACACAAAACTCCCGATCGTATCTAAATAAAACTGTCCCACTGTACTGACCACTGAACGATATATAAATGCTTTTCTTTAGATTCCAGAGATGTGGAACAACATTATGCATGAGAATTCTGGCAAGTGGAGGGCCATTGCTAAGTACCAAGTTAAAGAGACTTTCAACCCCTCTGAGAACGACCTGAGACAACAAGCGCAGAGGTAATCCTGAACGTTTAAGAGCAGCCGAGGACTGGATGGACCCAGACACCGCCTTTATATAAGTATTATGATTGTATAATCTATTAATATTTGGTAAATGTTTCCCCTCAGGTTGGCCCAGACTTACAGCTTGGATGTAATGGAGAGTTTAATCCCTGAGAGGCCCAAATGCGGATCCTGTGGGAAAGAGGCCACAAAGAGATGTTCTCGGTGCCAGATGGAATGGTATTGTCACAGGTGACACATGGAATTATATTATTTATTTGTTCATTCAGGATTACCAAACAACACACTTCTTGGGAATTGCATGAATAAAGGCCTTTGATTTCCTTATTTATATCGCCTTCTGAAAAGTTCACTTTACTTGCTGACGTAAATGAGGATCTGGAGTTTTATTTGACGCCCTGTTCTATTCAGAGAGTGCCAGGTGAAGCACTGGCCCAAACACAAGACCGCCTGCCAGCTGATGGCTGAGGCTACAGAGAGGGTTCATGAGAAAGCTGGAGAAAGCAAACACTTGGGAGTAAACGCCATATGAGACAGGAAGTTCGTCTGCACGAGAACAGATCAACACCCGCGCATCACCGAAACTGCCATTCCTATGAATTTCAACAGAAATGTTTAACATGGCTTCATTTCAAGAGTTTTGCAAAAATAAACACCCTCTCGAGTTTGTAATGCTTCAGAAGTGTAATTTGATAACACACAATATGTTTGTTAAACTATTTGTTACCGTACAATAAACTTATATGCACACCTATTTAAGCGAGGGCTCCCTTTCATGAAGGATGAAGTGTAAGATGCGAGGCTGTGTGTTCGGGGCTGTGTGAATTCCTTCGCTGTCAAACAGATTTTTCCATCCGCTCTGATGTCGCGTTGGACGCCGTGGAGATTAGCGCCACTCAACTCCTGCAGCAAGTGAAATTGTTTTAACGAGCCATTGTGGCCGCCGCAGCATGTTTCCATCCGCCCCCACGCAGAGGAGGAGGACTCGCACGCTCTCGCTGCACAACGCCGCATATGCAGGCCGCTTCTCAGCAACTTAGGCAGGCTGTAGATTCACAAATAACCAGCCGGTTTTATTGCCAAGCTGATGTTTGTTTGTTTGTCATTTTTGTTTGTTCGGACTTTGCCCTTTTCTCGGCTCGTTTGATTTTTTTTTTTTTACACGGGGTCTGACGCGCCACTAAACACTCAAAACTAATCAATCGACCTCGAACGGGACGGCTGATTTCGGATAGGCGCCGCGCTCGAGTCGCACCCAAGTCCCGCACGTTGAGTTCGCGTCTGGTGGGGGCGAAGGGACTTTACACGCCCACTCCGCCGGAGTGCGTGCTCGGTGGACGCCTGTGCGTGCAAGCAGTCCGGATGTCGGGTCGGTCTCGTCTCACGACTGCGATGATAAACTAAAGGAAACACAGAGCAAGCAAAAAAAAAGAAGAGAAAAGAAAGAAGAGAAAACCCCCATCGCGGCTCGCTTTTGCAGCGGAAAAATGCGGCGGGTCTCCGAGAGTATGGACTCGGTGAACGCAGTCAGCCGGTGACTGGTTGTTTCCAGAGATGCGTCTGCACACCTCCGTTATTCCCCAGCCAGCAACGGCGGCGGATTTATTTCACTCTCCCCCGCCAACAACTTGTAAGGGCGAGCGGAAGAGTTCAAGGCGCTCCCCTGTTTCGGTAAGTTCCCGCGGGATGGAAATCGCGCTGCTTTTCGATCATCTTCGAGCGAAAATCGCCCGCTTGGAGACGATCTCGAGGTCTTGTGATCCGAGAACGGCCCGAAACCCATCTGTCGCGGGTCAAACCGGAGCAAGACCGCAGGCGGTTAAAGTGAGTTAAACCCACAGTAGATTTGAAGCTTGGCTCGGTTTTTAAACTACGTTTTCTCCATCGGTGGGAACGGGTTCCGTTAGGAGTTGCCAACAACCGCGTAACTGCATGTGTACTGTATGTGTACTGCATGTATACTGTATGTGTACTGTATACTGCATGTGTACTGCATATAATACTTAATGTGCACTGCATGTATACTGTATGGATGCTGCATGTGTACTGCATGTGCACTGTATGTATACTGCATGTGTACTGGATGTGTACTGGATGTATACTGTATATATGCTGCATGTGTACTGTGTTAATACTGTATATGTACTGTATGTATGCTGCATGTATACTGTATATATGCTGCATGTGTACTGCATTAATACTGAATGTGTACTGCATGTATACTGCATGTGTACTGGATGTATACTGTATATATGCTGCATGTGTACTGTATTAATACTGCATGTGTACTGCATGTATACTGCATGTGTACTGCATGTATACTGCATGAGTACTGTATGCTGCATGTGTACTGCATGTATACTGTATATTTGCTGCATGTGTACTGTATTGATACTGCATGTATACTGCATGTGTACTGCATGTATACTGTATGTATACTGTATATATGTTGCATGTGTACTGTATTAATACTGCATGTGTACTGCATGTATACTGCATGTGTACTGCATGTGTACTGGATGTATACTGTATATATGCTGCATGTGTACTGTATTAATACTGCATGCGTACTGCATGTATACTGCATGTGTACTGGATGTATACTGTATATATGCTGCATGTGTACTGTATGTGTACTACATGTATACTGTATGTATACTGTATGTGTACTTCATGTAATGACTTAAAATAAGGACGCAGTGTCATAGCTGCTAAGCACAACTGATGTATGACTTTATTATGAACATAACAATAAGAAGTCATTGTCTTCTGTTTATAATATGAAGCAGGCCGAGTACTGACTGCACATTTTCCGATGAGTATGTAACATCACATATTACTGACATCATATTGTGATACGACACTATAATATAAATGCTTTTGCAGGGGCTCGGCTCCTCTGAATCATGTATTTGGCTAGTTAACCCAGAAATACAAGCTAACACATCGGATATACTTGAAAATGTTCATTTAAAGATTTGTTCAAGCACGCTATGGGTAATGGAGGATGTCTCACTTAGTACACCTCCTTTGATGGCGCTTCTGTGAAATGCTACCGCAAATGAAACCACATGGGCAGTAAATAGCATGTGATAAAAGACGTCAGGCTAAGAGAGCGTGGTGGGGGTGCAGGAAAAAAATATCTTTAAATCTTAGAACAGCATATATTTTTACATGCACTCACAAAAACTTTTTATATGGTTCGACCCCCCCCCCCAACACACACACACTCAAATCCTTGTAGATGGTACAGCTGAACGTGAGACAGTTCGTGTAAATGAGTTGAGTTGCAACTGAAAAAGTCAGCAGTTAACAACCACAAGCTTCTATCAAGTCACCAAACGTTTGTTTGATGGACAGAATGCCATAACAGTCTATTATCTTTCAGCTGACAGGGATTATGGAAAGTCCCAGGGCCTGAATGACAAGATGTCTTGGGGAGAGTTTATTGAGCTGCGTGACCTGAGGCTGGACAGAGATCAGATAGAGCTGACCAGCCCACGGGCGCCCTGCTCTCCTCCTCGCTTGGAGAGGACCAATGCCTTGCGGATCAGCCCGACTAAGGTCCCAGAGCTGCTGAGCCGAGTGGGCATTATCAGACTGAGTGACACCAAGGATCCCCATCTTACAGAGGAGAAGGGAGAAGGGCATGACTTCCAACCTTGCAGCCATGCTCAGCCCACCTGGTGTGACCTGTGTGGGGATTTCATCTGGGGACTTTACAAGCAGAGCCTGCGCTGCACTAGTGAGTTTCTCAGTGTAAGGAGTATGTAGCCTATGTGCGTGTCATTGTGATGGTGGGGCTAGTCCTATTCATGTAAGAGAAGATGGGTTTGTGATTTCAAAAATAAGCAAAAGTAACTTCAACATTGTCGTCATATAGGCCTCTGCATTTAGCGCGAGCATACCGGTTAATCTGCATGTATTTGTCACACCTTTCGGTTTCAGCTCATTGTGTTTCATCAGAAGTAAATGGATTGTTTGGTCGAGAGCCATTTGAGTACAGATCACAGGGTATCTGTAGGCGGTTTTCACCAGTATGTCAATAATATGCAGTAATGTAGGTGGTAAAGGTTGTTCTGTCATTGTCTAGGTTCTGAGTTCTAGGGAACTACGTTTGTTCCTTGCGTTATCATGCCACAGTTGCAATAAACTGGAACTTCCTTCTCATAAACTGAAACGTTCCCATACATGACTGCAGTTTAAATTCAGTGTGTATGATGTGCAATGAGATTAGATTTTCTGCAGAAATATTTTGAACTAAAAAGTACAACCTAGTACAACCAACCGCATGACTCACCGACACATATCTCGTGGTGATTTGAGCAACCGGTTTGCCTTGTCAAAAACTTGAACACTCAATAAAAACAATGCAGATTGGGATGCATATAAATCGTTCATAGCTCTCATGGGACTCATAACTGTTTAGCATGGCCCCGGAATGACATAGTCCTTAGTATTATTTCAAGCCACACTTAACGAGGGACACGCAACCTTAATTGCACCTGTGTATTTTTTTCATGTTTAGAGGCTGACATAAGATAACGAATCTAACTGCAGTGAGGCTGTTTACACCTGGCATTAACATGCATCTTGGGTGATCCAATCACAAGTGGACAGCTTTAAGTAGATCAGTTCACACCTGGTATTAAAATGCGTCTCCACATGCGTCTCCAGGGCTCACTTGTGACTGGATCAAACTTCCCGCTCTATATGCAAATAAACACGTACGTAGGGGGTGTGGTTTAGCCACGGCTGCAAACGGAGAGAGAGGTGTGGCTCACGGGAGAGTAGCACGCCGGCCCATGTGAGTGAACAAATGGAAGATATTAGCCTGTGTTAATTGCCTAAAACTATGTCCGCCTTCATCTCGAACCCTCCCTGTGGCACGTGTCACAATCACGTAAATAAATCAGAATCACAATCAGAATCATGTTTAATGGCCATGTAGGTTTGCACTACATGGAATTTGAATCTGGTTTCATGGCTCTCTTGGTGTACTTAACATAGAATAACAACACTACAACAACAATCTTCAGATATATACACAAGGATTGACTATATACAGGCAACATAAGAGATAATAAGGTGGAATGGTGTGGAGAATATACCAGAGATGCTGAAATAGATGCAGGTTACTTGCATCCCTGAGGTAGATGGACATGACAGAGCATACCAGTATACGTACAATGTACAGTACAGTACAGTATATAAAAAATGGTTGGATTTACTGATAGTGTTAAGCGTTCATTTGAATGACAGCCCGCGGAAAGAAACTGTTTTTATATCTGGTTGTTTTGGGGTACAGTGCTCTGTAGCACCTACCAGAGGGGAGGAGTTGGAACAGGTTGTGACCACGGTGTGATGGATCTGCAGTGATGTTGCCTACCCGTTTCCTGAGTCTGGAGGTGTATAAGTCCTAAATGGAGGGCAGGTTGGCACCAGTGATTTTCTCTGCAGATCTAACTGTCCATTGTAGTCTGTCCCTGTCCTGTTTGGTGGCTGAACCGAACCAAACCAGACAGTGATGGATGTGCAGAGGACAGACTGGATTATTGGAGTGTAGAACTGAATCAACATTTGATGAGGCAGGCTGAATTTCTTGAGCTGGTAGAGAAAATACATCCTCTGCTGGACCTTTTTGATGATTGTATCTATGTTGGATGCCCACCTTAGGTCCAGGGGGATTGTGGAACCCAGAAATCTGTAGGTTTTGACCGTAGACACCATATGGTTGAGTATGGTGGGGGGGCAGTGTTGGGGGGCTAAACACATATAGAAACGCAAGGAAAGAGGAGTCGAAGCAATAGGCGTTTAACAAAATGAGACATCCTTGTTCACTCCTCATTTTAATGGGCCCTCAATTAGTTTGACGTATTTCACATCTTTAAGAGACCACTATCAATGATTCCACCAAATTATGTTGTCATACAAAATTTGAAATGTTCTTAAAGAAATAAAATAAATCATCCCATAGCCCAACTGCACTTTTTTCTTTTCTCTGACATAGAGGATAATTTTAGGGTGCTGGCATCACAGAGGGAGAGTTAGGGAACCCGGGCACACAGCACCACTACTTCCAGCAACAATCATGTCGGCACCAATAATGCTAGGATGAAGCAATCAGAGATCATAAAAGCCAGCCTACTCAGAATGCTTGAGTTTGCCAGAAAGATGTGTTGGCATCAATTAATTGTCTCTGGTCCCTTACCCGTCAGGGGTAATGATGAGATGTAGAGTAGGCTCACCTCAATGAACCACTGGCTGGCTGGTTACTGTAATGAGCAGGGATTCGGCTTTGTTGATAACTGGCCTTCTTTCTGGGGCCGCCCGTACCTGCTGAAAGCGGACGGCATTCACCCTACTGGGGACGGTGCCGCTCTTTTGTCTAGCAATATAGATAGCTGTTTACGTTTAGTTTGACACTAGGGACTTATCATTCAGTAGGTTGCAGGTGATTAGAGAGCCTGCTAGGTTTAAATCTAGTGCGGATGTGGAGTCAAGTAGTTTAATTAATATGATTAGCCAGGGAATTTCTCATAGTGTAGCTTATCAGACTGACAGCTTGGTCTATAGCATTGAGACCATCTCTCTACCCTGCTGTATTGCTCCCAAGCTATCCTCTCCTAAATGTGTGAATCACAATAAGCTAATAATTATTCCTACCACTGGTGGTGGGTAAATGTGCAACGAAGTACCTAATAATCTACAGAACCAAACATCTAATGTTATCAAAAATGTGACCACATATCGTCCAAAGCATTGGTTGTCAAAATTGTCAACAAGATGTCTAATTCCAATTAATCTTTCACCTATTAGTAGCTCTGAAGTTCTGCCTACTACTGATCACTTCTACAAGATGCTTAAATTTGGTTTCATAAATATCAGATCATTGTCTACCAAAGCCTTACGAATAAATGATTCTTGAACATAGTTTTGATATGATTGGGTTATGTGAAACATGGCTGAAACCAAATGTTTTCCTTCCCTTAAATGAAGCTTCCCCACCTGACTGTACTTATGTCCATGTAGCTCAGGCAAATAAACAAGGTGGGAGTGTTGCCTTAATATATAAATCTATTTTAAATCTGACTTCTAGACTTGAATATAAATTCCAGTCTTTTGAGGCTCTTGTTCTTGGTCCATCTCCCTCAGCCATGAATAGACTGTCTCAGTCCAAATCGTGATACTCTATCGGTCTCCTGGCTGTTGCTCACTATTTCTTGAAGAATTTGTCTCAAGCCTTGTTACTCACTCTGATGAGATTCTAATTCTTGGTGATTTAAATATTCATCTGAATAAGGCTGCTGATCATCTAAGTAAAGCCTTTCTGGCACTAGCTTGATACTTTTGGGTTCTCTCAGTTTGTTCAAGAGTCAACTCATTGCAGTGGTAACACCCTTGATTTGGTTTTATCTAAAGGGACAGCTGTTTCTGATCTGAATGTCTTGCCAACCACATGTGCTGTGTCAGATCATTTTCTCATCAAATTTGAAGCATTATATGGCCTGTCCAGTTAATGTCAGCACAGGTGTAATTGCCATTAGCCACACTGGTCCCTCCACTGTAGCTGCATTTGGCCAGCAGCTGCCTGAAGTCTTGGCTCCTTTCACTGCGGTAACTGACTGTTGAAAATTTCACTAGTGACTTAAATGTGGCCCTCTCTAGTCTCCTCAATTCAGTTGCACCTCTCACTACCAGAGCTAGGTGACTAAAGAGGCCTACACCCTGGTTTAATGATTTTTTTCTCCCCATTAAAGCTCTTTTTTTTTTTAAGGAGTTGTTCCTTATCTGATGCAAGGGTCTAATGACAGGATGTTGTGTTGCTGTAAAGCCCCCGAGGCAAATTTGTAATTTGTGATATTGGGCTACACAAATAAAATGGACATGACTTGACTCTTAAGCGGGCCTGCAGGAGACTGGAATGTAAATAGCGAAAATCAAAATTGGAAGTTTTTTACTTATCGTGGCATGATTCAAAAAAGGACTGGTTGTTAAAATCCCTAGTGTTTGCACTGCAACAGTTTCGGCGGGAATTAAACTGGAGATGTCTGCCAAGGTGACATTGCCACCACCAGGACACATCATCAGTTGTGTACCACAGCATCACAGGGTGTTTCGGCCTTTTATCACAAGACACCCTCCGCTGAGGCAGGCCCACCACAGGTTGATCGGTCCTGGGTGTGTGACCTGTGGTTAGCTGTTCACCCTGGCAGCCCAGACGGTGTCTCTCCTTTTGATCCAGATCCAGTGGCTAGTCCTTTCAGCAGTGTTGGCTAGCTCTTTGATCACTCTCCTATGGGCCTGCCCCCTGACTCCTAGTTCCCTCAGGAGTTTTGCTGTGGAGCTGGCAACAAAGCCCCTACAACCCACCTCCACACGATGCACCTTCACCTTCCAGCCTCTGTCCTCTGCTTCGGCTGCTAGGTTGGCGTACCGCAGCTTCTTACACTCACACGCTTCATCGACTGCATCCTCCCAGGGGACTGTCAGCTCAATGATGTAGGCGAGCTGGCAAGAATTGGGCCAGAGGACGAGGTCTGGTCGCAAGGTGGTTGTTGCGATCTCTGTCAGGAAGATGAGGTTCTGGCCTAAGTCCACTCGCATTTCCCAATCCCTGGCTGAGTTTAGTGAGCCTAAGTTGGGAAGTGAAGGGTTGGCCTTCAGTTTATCCCCCTCCTGAACAAAAGCTGGAAAACACCGGGGTCCTTCCTGGTTGTTGAAGGGTTGGGCATTGATGGAAATCCTCTTGTGATCGAGTTCAGCTGCCAAGCACCTGAGCACCTGATTGTGTCGCCAGGTGTATCTGCCTTGGGTAAGGCTGGTCTTGCAGACAACCAAGATGTGCTTGAGGGTTGCTGGGGCTGTACACAGGGAGCAAGATGGATTCTCTCCAAACCAGAGATTTAGATTTGTGGGAGAGGGCAGGACATCATATGTGACTTTGATGATGAAACTAAGCCTGTTCGATTCCATGCTCCAGAGCTCACTCCATGTGAGTTTCCTCTTTTCAACAACCTCTCACCTCATTCAGTGGCCCTGTTTGGCTTGTGCTACGGCTTTAGAACATCTGGGTGCTTCTTCCTGTCGGTGAACCTCCTCAACCAGCATAGTTCGCCGTTCGGTAGTAGTCACCTTTTGCCAGGTAGGTGTTTTTATTCCCAGGCCAAGGCCGCCTCTGCCTTGTTGAACATGGCCTAGTACGTCTCGGTGGCGGAGGGCAGATTTCGCCTCCGGTACAGCTGCAGCTGGGGTCCATTTCTTCCCTGTTGCTAGGGTTGGAGCACCTCCTCTCACTACCGGGTCTCGGGATTCTGTGAGGGACATGTCCAGCCCCACTTTGACACATTTGAATTCCTCAACCAGGCTGGAAATTGGCTGTGCGAGGGCTCCATTGCCGTAGAGTCCAACACTGCTGAGGCACTTTGGCAGTCCAAGCCACTTCCTCACCTGGGAGTTCACTAGCCTCTCCAAGCGATTGGCATGAGATAGTGAGACCTCGTACATGGTTATTGGCCACATGAGTCGGGGTTGCAGTCCAAACTGAAAGCACCAGAGCTTCAATTTCCCGGGCAGTGCGGTGTTGTTGATTTGCCTGAGGCCACTGATTGTAATTTGACGAAGTTGCTCCAGTTGCTGGGTGTCTTTGAGGTCTCCATTGTACAACCATCCGAGGCTCTTGATGGGTTTCTCCCGGACTGTGGGGATTGGTTGATCACTGATGCAGAACCGTTCATCTGTTAGTTGGCCTTTAACAAAGGAGATGCTGCGAGATTTATTTGGTTTAACCTCCATTCGTGCCCACTTGATGTTTTGCTGGAGTTTCTGCAGCAGGCGCCTGGTGCATGGTTTTGTTGTTGCTATGGTGGTCAAGTCATCCATATACGCCTGGATTGGTGGAAGTCGCATGCCATTCCTGGACCTTTCGCCTCCCACCACCCATCGAGATGCACGGATGACAAGCTCCATTGCCATGGTGAATGCCAGAGGGGAAATAGTGGAGCCCGCCATGATGCCAATTTACAGATGTTGCCAAGTGGTGGTGGTGTTCTGTGTTGTGACACAGAACTGGAGATCCTGAAAATAGGTCTTGACCAACTCTTTGATGTTTTTGGGGACATGGAAAAAATCAAACGCTGTCCACAGGATCTTGTGAGGAACTGATCCAAAAGCGTTGGCGAGGTCTAAGAAAACCACGTGCAGGTCTCTCCGTTCTTTCTTGGCAGCTTGTATCTGGTGCCAGATGATATTAGCATGCTCCAGACATCCTGAGAAGCAATGGATCCCGGCTTTCTGCACTGATGTGTCGACAAAGTTGTTTCTTTGCAGGAATGTGGAGAGCCTTTGGGCAATCACACTAAAGAAGATCTTTCCCTCTACATTTAGAAGGCTGATCTGGCGAAACTGGCTGATGCAGGAAGAGTTCTTCCCCTTGGGGATCAGAATGCCTCCTGCTCTTCGCCATGCCTTGGGTATGACTCTTTTCTGCCATGCCACTTTCATCAGCTTCCAGAGGTATTTCAGGACTACTTGAGTGTTCTTATAGAGTCTGTACTGAATACCATTGGGCCCAGGAGCTGACATCGATCTTGCCTGCTTTACCATCCTCTCCACCTCGCTCCATGTGGGGGGTCTTGTGTCCATATGGTGGACAGGTGGGTGAATTGGTGGCATGTCATCCGGGATAGTGACTGGCTCATGTCTCCGGACATCAGAGTAGGTCTTCTTTAGGTGCTCTTCCAGATCTCGTATGGGGACTCTGAGGCTCCCATTCTTCTCGCTGTCAAAAAGGCTCTTGACAAAGCTGTAAGGGTTGCTGTAGAAGCGAGTCCTAGCCCGTTCTTTCCTCTTATGCTGTCGTCTGAGGTGTTCTGCTCTTTGCAGCTTTGTCAAATGCTGCTTTATTTCAGTCTGCAGTGCGTCAAGCCCAACCCTCTCTCCCTCTGTGGCCTTCCTCCACTGCTTCCTCAGTTGTCTTCTCTCCTTCACCAACCTGTCAATTTCCCGCTGCCTCCTGGATTTGGGCTGGGTTGAAGGGTCTTTCTGCCTACTGGGTATCTTCTCCTTTACCCCAAATCTCTCTGCACCATAGCTGTAAATTATGGCTCCCATGTTCTTCAGTTTTCTTTCAACTGTTCCCTTTTGACCTTCTAGCAAGAGGACAAGGTCAGAGTTGATGGTCTCCCACTCAATCTTCTGGCTGGACTTGGGCCACAGGATTTGAGGTTTTCTTCCTTCCATCTTCCTCTCTGCTGCTGGCTGTGGCTGGCCGGGCTCCAGACCGGAGTCCACTGGAGGGTCTATGCAAAGCTGAACTTCGTCTGGGGTGCTGGTACCCTGAGGACTGTGGGGGTTCTCCTGCCTCCTGGCTTCACTCTACTGATTTGGCCTACTTCTTAAAAAGTATTGGTCAATGCGAGGCCCCTTACCGAGCTCACTAAGGCACTTCTTTTTGCCTTGATGGATCTTGAGACCCTTCACTGATGTAACCTTTGACCAGTCACAGATGCAGCTGTGCAGCTTTTGTCCTGCCAGTGTTGATGATCCATCGGTTGCAGTGCTAGTCGTCCGACTCATTGTCAAATCCTTTCCTTGTTCCGTTACCGTGTGATCCACCTGTGAGTCATCTTGTGCCCCCGCTCTTGCAGACTCTGGGGGTATTCTTCTCTTTAAAGTTTTCGTAGCAATATTGGGTGGATCCAGGAACGCTACCTAGCGCTGGGTCCTGCTAGTACGAGTCGCTAGCCCATACCAGCCCCGTTGGGGTCTATTCCCTCCTGTCAGCAGTCTTTCCAGGCTGTCATCTGGTCTTTCCCTGATCATCAGCTGCCCTTTCGCAGCGGTCACTGGTTTACTCCAGATATTCAAGATTCAAAAAAGGACTGGTTGTTAAAATCCCTAGTGTTTGCACTGCAACAGTTTCGGTGGGAATTAAACTGGAGATGTCTGCCAAGGTGACATTGCCACCACCAGGACACATCATCAGTTGTGTACCTCAGCATCACAGGGTGTTTCGGCCTTTTATCACAAGACACCCTCCGCTGAGGCAGGCCCACCACAGGTTGATCGGTCCTGGGTGTGTGACCTGTGGTTAGCTGTTCACCCTGGCAGCCCAGACGGCGTCTCTCCTTTTGATCCAGATCCAGTGGCTAGTCCTTTCAGCAGTGTTGGCTAGCTCTTTGATCACTCTCCTGTGGGCCTGCCCCCTGACTCCTAGTGCATGAGTGTTTATTGAGCAGGATAAACGGTTCGGATGATGGATGGATGGATAACCCCAGATTTCTCTTTGACACTGTATCTTAACTTACTAAAAAGCGTCCATCTATTAGCTGCTCACCATTCACGGCCCGTGAGTTTCTAGACTTCTTCTGCTATAAGGGTGATGAGATCATAAACAAAATTAGTTTTTCAACTCCAGCTACTTCTGCAGATCCTGTCTTACCAAATTCATATCTAGTATACAATGAGTCACTGTTATTGCAGCTTTTGAGGCTGTCTCTCTTGATACTTTGACTAAGCTTGTGTCAGCTTCTAAACCAACTACTTGCCTACTTGACCTGTTACCAGCAAAACTTTTTAAAGATCTCTGGCCTTTTCTGGGACCTACAGTGCTAGACATTGTTAATTTATCACTTACTACTGACATTGTTCCCAGCAGTTTTAAGACAGCTGTGGTTAAACCTCTATTTAGAAAAGCTGCACCTTGATCCAGGATCTCTTAATAACTATCAACCAGTCTCTAGTCTTCCATTCTTTTCTAAAGTACTAGAGAGAGTTGTGTATCAACAACTTTCGACCCATATAGAAGAAAACCATCTATATGAACCTTTTCAATTGGCTTTCAGGGCCTGTCACTCCACTGAAACTATTCTGACCAGAGTGGTGAACGATCGCTTACTCGACTCTGATTCCACTTCTGTGCTTCTACTACTGGACCTCAGTGCAGCCTTTGACACCATTGATTACTGTATACTATTAGACAGATTAAATTGTAATTTTGGTGTCTCTGGCTTGGCTTAAGTCCTACTTATCTAGAAGAGCACATTGGGTCTGCTATAGTAATATTACATCAAAATTCTCTGATGTTAAATACGGCGTACCTCAGGGCTCAGTTCTTAGCCCTCTACTTTTCTCTCTTTATATTTCACCTGTTGGCCAAATTGTACGCAGTTACAGATTAAATTTCCATTGCTATGCTGATGATACTCAACTTTATGTGCCTATAAGGGCTGATGATCATACTCAAATGACTAATTTAGAGGCCTGCTTAGATGCTGTGAAAAAGTGGATGTCTAAACTTTCTGCTTTTAAATTTGGATAAAACTGAGATGCTGGTCCTTGGCCCTGCTAGACACAGACACCAATTTGATCAAGTAAGGATAACAATTGACAACTCCGTGATTTCACAAAGTGTAGCAGCCAAAAATCTTGGTGTTACGTTTGATCCCATTCTTTCCTTTGATAAGCACATTAAATAAATCTCCAAGACTGCCTTTTTTCACTTACGTAACATAGCTAAAATTCGGTTTTTTCTGTCCATGGCTGATGCAGAGACTCTAATACATGCATTTGTTTCATCCATACTTGATTACTGTAATGTTCTGTTTTCAGGATTTGCCATATTGTAGTACTAAAAGTTGTGAGATGGTTCAGAATGCTGCAGCTAGAATCCTACCTAAATCTAGGAAATTTGACCATATTACACCAATTCTTGCCTCCCTTCATTGACTTCCTATCCATGTTAGATCAGAATGTAACGTGCTTCTGCTGACTTACAAAATCCTAAATGGGCTTGCCCCATCTTACCTGTCTGATCTCCTTAAACCGTACATTCCATCTCGAGCTCTTCACTCTTAAAATACAGGGCTCCTGTCTGTATCCAAAGTTAAAAAGAAGTCAGCTGGTGGCAGGGCCTTTTCCTATCGGGCCCCGTTCTTGTGGAATGACCTGCCTGCTGCCATCAGACAATCAGAGTCTGTTGAGTCCTTTACATCCAAACTTAAAACTCATCTTTTTGCCTAAGCCTACTACACTGCTCAAAAAAATAAAAGGAACACATAAGCAATGCAATGTAGCTCCAAGTCAATCACACTTTTGAGATATCAACCTGTCCAGTTAGGAAGCAACACTGATTTGTGAATCAATTTCACCTGTTGGTAAATTGTCTAATTTCCACCAGGTGGAAATTAGACAATTTGCAAGACAACCCCTATAAAAGGAATGGATTTGCAGGTGGTGGCCACAGACCATTTGCCTGTCCTCATCTTTTCTGGCCGATCTTTGGTTAGTTTTTAATTTTTGCTAGTGCCCTCACCACTAGAGGTGGCATGAGGCGGTATCTGCAACCTACAGAAGTTGCTCAGGTAGTGCAGCTCATCCAGGATGGCACATCAATGCGTGCTGTGGCAAGAAGATTTGATGTGTCTCCCAGCACAGTGTCCAGAGCATGGAGGAGGTACCAGGAGACAGGCCAGTACACCAGGAGACGTGGAGGGGGCCGCAGGAGGACAACAACCCCGCAGCAGGACCGCTATCTGGTCCTTTGTGCAAGGAGGAACAGGAGGAGCACTGCCGGAGCCCTACAAAACGACCTTCAACAGGCCACTAATGTGCAGGTTTCTGCTCAAACAGTGAGAAACAGAATGCATGAGGATGGTATGAGGGCCCGACGTCCACAATTGGGGCCTGTGCTCACAGCCCAACACAGTGCAGCCCGATTGACCTTTGCCAGAGAACATCTTGGTTGGCAGATTCGCCATTGGTGCCCTGTGCTCTTCACAGATGAGAGCAGGTTCACACTGAACACATGTGAAAGACGTGAGAGAGTCTGGAGACGCTGTGGAGAACGTTCTGCTGCCTGCAACATCCTCCAGCATGACCGGTTTGGCAGTGGGTCAGTGATGGTCTGGGGAGGCATATCCTTGGAGGGCCGCACAGACCTCTACGTGCTAGCCAGAGGTACCATGACTGCCATTAGGTACCGGGATGAGATCCTCAGACCCATTGTCAGACCATATGCTGGTGCAGTGGGCCCTGGGTTCCTGCTCATGCATGACAATGCTCGTCCTCATGTGGCCAGAGTGTGTCAGCAGTTCCTGTATGTCGAGGGCATTGATGCTATGGACTGGCCTGCACGTTCCCCAGACCTGAATCCAATCGAGCACCTCTGGGACATCATGTCTCGTACCATCCGCCAACGCGATGTCGCACCACAGACTGTCCAGGAGTTGACCGATGCCCTGATCCAGGTCTGGGAGGAGATCCCTCAGGAGACCATCCGTCGTCTCATCAGGAGCATGCCCAGACGTTGTAGGGAATGCATACAGGCACGTGGAGGCCACACACACTACTGAGCCTCATTTTGAATCGTCTTGAAGAATTTCCACAGAAGTTGGATCAGCCTATGTTCTCATTTTCCACTTTGATTTTGAGTATGATTCTGAATCCAGACCTTAATGGGCTAATGATTTTGATTTCCATTGATCATTCTTAGGTTATTTTGCTCTAAACACATTCCTCTGTCTAATAAATAAAGATTTTCAGCTGAAATATTTCATTCATCGAGGTCTATATTGTGTTTTTAGGTGTTCCCTTTATTTTTTTGAGCAGTGTATTTGGTGCCTTTAAGTTGAGTGCTTCACAACCTGTACTGCATGGCAGGTCGGTTTCTTTCTCAACGACTTTACCAAGCACTGTTCTGCTGACGAGATTATAGCGTTTAGATTATTGACTATTGCAAACTGTTCTCTTCTCTCACATCTTTTTTTTTTAAATCTCTCTGAAGGATGTCTTCTCCTTTTTCTTTTTCTGTTTGTGAATAGTGTCATTTGAGTCTCCTTTGTGTGCATGTGCAGTCAGTCTTCCTTCCAGGTCTCCGTGGTAATGATGGCCGCCACCTGGAAGCTGCTTGGCATCCCCCTCATCATATTTTTTTTTAATACACTTATAAATCCATATAATTTTGTTATGCTGTTTCAATGTTATGTCCTTCTCTCACTAAGATGTGTGACTAATTTCTTTTTTAAAATTATTTTTTTACATGGTGATTGATGCTCGTCACATGGCTTAGGTCCTGGGCTGTTCCGGTGGTGTCTGGACACTGCTTGGCATCCTGCTCATCATATTCTTCATACATTTTATAATTCCATTATAATTCTGTTATCCTCTTTGAATGTTATATTCTGTAAATTGTGTAAACACAACATCCATTGCATGTTGTCTATCTTGGGAGGGAGATCCCGTCTCTGTTGCTCTCCGTGAGTTTTCTCCCTGTTAAAGGTTTTTTTTTTAGGGAGTTGTTCCTTATCTGATGCGAGGGTCTAAGGCCAGGATGTTGGGTTGCTGTAAAGCCCACTGAGGCAAATTTGTAATTTGTGATATTGGGCTATACAAATAAAATTGACTTGACTTGACTTTTATTTCCTTTCCATTTTGTTGTGAAGCACAACAGGTTTTTAAAAAGTGCTGTGTAAATAAATGTTATTATTCTGATGATGATGTAGATCTGTCTGAAAGCCTTCAGAACCCTGACCTGATATATTGCATTTAAGAAATAGTCTATTGTGGGTAAATTGTTTCACATTATTACAATGGCATGGACGCGGCAAATACATGTCACGCCAGAGAGAGACAAATAATCTAATGAGGAAAATTAACTGAGTGAATTAGGAACGTCAGGCTCCGATTGTTTGCCTTCTTTTATTTTGTGCTCAAAATACACAGCATTAAGTTGAAACTCATTCGTAAAACTCGTTATGCGGGAAAATGTAAATGTCGGAACACTATAGAGTTTGTAATTCGCAACCCGACCACGTCGGTTCAGACTCAGATTATTTAATTATTCCAGTGGGTTTGAGAGGGCCGGGCTCTGCACTGCGGTGGATCAATGAACTTGAACCAGAAGTTGAACTTGAATGTGTAAACGGGCGGGGGCTCTCCTACAGTTGTGGGTCAAGTGTGTCAACTTGTGGATCAAGTTGTGTGTCAGAAATTACAGATGAAGTTTAAAAAAAAAAGAAGCCCAGAGGAGGCTTTGGTGACCAATGTGGCCTGGGACATGTGCATTCACATTTCAAATGCAATGTGGACAAATGCATCCCAGGCCACCTCTGAATGTGGCCTGAGTGATTGGATCTCGAGACGCATTGGCCAGGCCAGGGAGAATAAAAAACATTTAGAATCCCAAACTGCCCCAGAGCAGTTCACATTTAGAGAAAACAAAGTAATGGATGCCTTTTTACATGTGTGTGACCTGTGATTTTAGTATTGCCAACAGTGTATACGTAGACAAAAACTGACTTCTATGTATACTTCTTAAGGCATGCATCTATTTTACTCTTGAGTTCATACCAACTACCCATGATGAAGGCCCATTATGTGAACTGTTCTTTCAGCCTCTGACTGTTACCTCCTTTCTCTTGCAGATTGTAAATTCACATGCCACTACCGGTGCTGTGCTCATATCAAGTTAGACTGCAGATGGGACCAAGGCTGTACAGCTGACCAAACGTATGTTGTGGAACTTAGCATAGAGACAGACACAAATGTGGTAAGAACCCTTTAGCACTCAACAAAGAGCACATCTGAAGTACTGTTTTCTCTTCCACAGATCATGCAGCCTTGTATAACCACCAGTGGTTGTGCCCCTCTCAGGGCTATAATCAGCCTATGAAAAGGCCCCCCCCCCAAAAAAATTGACCTTTTTACTCCACACACAGGATACCTTACACAAGCCGGCCTTTGCCCTACTATGGCTTCGATCACATTGTACTTTAGTATACTAAAATTTGTAACTTAATGGCAGGATCTCCAAATAATGGACTTTTCAGGCTTAAAATTATCATATGGCAGTGACAATGAGCTCATTTTGTTCCTAAGGTATAACTGCTGCTTGGTTTCGTTGAATACACTTGAGGTCATTCTTTTGTTCGGTCGAATGACCTACCTTGCCCCCGTGGCTACACCCCATGGCTACACCCATGTTCTCTCCACAGCATACAGAAGACATAGAATCATGTCCAAGGATCCATGAAATATTCTGTGCACTGACATAAGCAATAATTTATTATTTCTTGTCATAAAACGAGATAATTAACAATCCTCTATATATTGTTCATCAGTGCAGTATCATATACCCCTTTCACACTGGCCAAAAAAACTCGCCTTTGGTCAATCGTTGACCAATCATTGACCACCAAAGGCAGATGTTAGCGGTTTTTTTGGCCAGTGTGAAAGGGGTAATAGCCTACTAATGATCACATAAAACGGACTAGGCATTTCATCATTGAATCTTATTTGGGGTATTTGGGAATACAATTTAATCATTGCGTTGTTTGACCCAAAATATTTTTGAGGAAATCCAGTTGGCTTGTTTTTTTGTTTTTTGGTCTCCAGACGAAATGTCTTTATTATGACATTCTGCGACACACCTAGTGTCACGACCCTTACTTTGAAAGCCACAACAAAGAGATGCCTGAAATTCAGTAAAAGCTTACAGCCATTCAAACATCAATGCTTTCTACACACACAAAAAACAAAAAACAACTTTGTCCCTACTTGTGTACAGAGTTAGTCTCGAGTGCCTGTTTCATTATGTTATTTCCTTATGTTGTGTCCTCACATGCAGCGTATGGTTGCTGTGCCCCCCTTTTTTTTATTGAACTTTATGAACATACAGTCAGCAATTTTCAAACATTCAGGTGTTAAGTGAAACATAATTCTTATATAATTTAAATTTCTACGAGTGAAAATGGAAAAAGACGGATAATCAAATGTAATATGCAAAGTAAACAAATTAACAAATATAAAGTATTGTAACGTGCATGGATAAGAAGACACGTTGGCCGCTGGCTGGCGGGTCTGGCCCTTTAGTCGAGCGGATAGCGATGCCTCCTGCGGTGTGTTGTGACTTCTCTTATGTACACTATTGTAGTGTTACTATTCGTGGGTTACTAACTTAATCACTATTATATATAAGTACACGGAGACGAGGATGCGGCACAAGTCTGATCTTTACTGACGGAGACATCACACACTACTAGGCTCGACCAGTGTATTACAGAACTCAGTAGTGGTGACAGTCCAACACAATCGAGCACCGAGTGCTCGATCCAATACACCACATCCCTCTTTTCCAACTGAGATGTGGCCTACTCATCAGTTGCTTCAACAGTAGACCCTTTACCGAACCATTAACACTATGGCATTAACACTGAACAAGTCTTTTCTACTTGCATACTTCAATGATTAATACAGCATTTTTTTTAAATGACAGATGACTCTCATTAAACAACATAAACCATTTCCTTTTCACATTCTGGTGGTTAGCATGTAAAAATTTTGAACATTCAGCAATCTTGCAACATTTCAGGTTAAACACACCTTGTACTCTTTGTTTCACCTTCTTTTTTTCTTTTTTTTTTCTTAATAAACACTTGAATGATCACACAAAAGAACCCTGAGGTTAGTCATTGTATCTGGCAGGGCGCCTAACTGCTCTGCCGCACTTTGTGTAGCATGTGGGTGTACTGCCTGTAGTCACCGGAGGAGGGTCGTGTGGTGGCAGGTCATGTGGTGGTGAGTCAACTGGCACAGGCGCTTGCGAGGGTGAGGGTTGTACCTCTGGGTCAAAATGTTCCTCACTGTCCGTGTCTCTGAATAGGCTCGGATGTATCTTCCTCAGATGTCGCCTGTTCCTTCTTTGCATCTTCCCAGCCGGTGTCTGCACAGTGTAGGACCGTGGTTCATCTCGCTGTCGGATGACAACGGCAGGCTCCCAGCCGCGCCGTGTTTGCATGTGTACGGTGTCTCCTGGGGTCAACACTGGCAGGGGCTTTGCACACTGGTCGTAACGTTGTTTTTGGCAGAACTGCAGTTTCCGGATCTTGCTGTGAATGTGCTGTGGGACTGATTGTGTCAGCACAGCACTGGAGTACGGAAGTGTGCTTCGTAGAACTCTCCCCATCAACATTTGTGCAGGTGATACGTCCAGTCCTGTCACCGGTGTGTTCCTCAGTGACAGCAGCACCAGATGTGGGTCAGTGCCGGTCTGCATTGCCTTCTTCAGAGCATGTTTCACTGTCTTTATGGCTCTCTCAGCCATGCCATTTGAAGAGGGAAAACCTGGGCTGGAGTGTGTGAGCTTGAACTCCCATGAAGCTGCAATTGACTTCATCTCATAGCTGGCAAATGGGACATGGTCACTCACTATCTCCCTAGGAATCCCGTGTCTGGCAAACACAGACTTCATCTTCTGGATTACTGTGTATGCTGTTTTGTCAGATATGTTGAGCACTTCAGGATATTTGGTTAGGTAATCAACTAACAACAGGTATGACTGACCGTGTAGCTCGAAGATGTCAGCTCCGACTTTCATCCATGGCAGTTCTGGGACCTGATGCGGCATAAGTGGCTCAGCCTGCTGTTTGGGCTGTAGCTGCTGGCATTGCACGCACTTTTCCACCATTGCCTCGATATCTCGTGCCATGCCAGGCCAGTAGAGAGACTTTCTTGCTCTGGCTTTTGTGCGCTGCACTCCTTGGTGTGCAAGATGCAGCTTCTCCAAAATCGTGCTCCTGAAGCTCTGGGGTATGATGATTTTGTCTCCGACCAAGACAATGTCATCTTCCATGCTTATAATGTCCTTTACTGCCCAGTAGGCGTGTAGTTTTCTGTCCAAACTTTTCTTTTTCATGGGCCAGCCTTTCTTGTGTTTCTCACACACAGCTTGCAGCACGCTATCTGCTGCCGTTGCTTTCTTTAATTGGCTGAATGTTTCCTCGCTCAAGGCATCTGTGGCATCCAAGGCATACACAACTCTCTCATCACAAGGGTTTTCATCAATATGGTCACCTTCTCTGCTAGCTGTAGCGCGTGAGAGTGTGTCGGCAATGTACATGTGCTTGCCTGGTGTGTATGTTACACTCAGATCATACCTCTGCAGTTGTAAAAGCATACCTTGCAGCCGCGCAGGTGCTTTGCTCAGCGGCTTGCGCATGATGACCTCCAGAGGCTTATGATCGGACTGGACAGTTACTGGTCTGCCGTAGACATACTGGTGGAATCTCTTAGCAGCAAACACTATAGCGAGCAACTCTTTCTCTATCTGTGCGTACCTCTTTTCTGTGTCGGTGAGCGCTCGTGAGGCATAGCACACTGGGCGGTCGTCCTGCATCAGACAGGCTCCCAGTCCATCCTTTGAGGAGTCTGCTTGTAGAGTGAGAGGCTGCTTGTGATCGTAGTATCTCAGCACAGGGGCTTGTGTGAGGATGGTCTTTAGTGCCTTTAGCGCTGAGCTGTGGTGCGGGCACCACTGCCACGCTACATCCTTCTTGAGCAGCTGTCTGAGGGGTGCCGTGAGTGAGGCTTCGTTTGGTATGTATTGCGCTAGGAATTTTGTCATTCCCAGCAGACGTTGGAGACTTTGTTTGTCTTCCGGGGTTGGCATGTCGACAATCGCTTTGATCTTTGTGTCGTCAGCTCTCTGTCCTGCTGCCGTGATGACGTGTCCCATGTACTTTACAGTATCAACTTTAAACTGGATCTTGTCCCTGTTAAATTTTACATGTGCGGTCTTGGCTCTCTCCATTACTTTCTGCAGGATTTCATCGTGTTCCCGCTCTGATGACGCTGCGATGATCATGTCGTCTGCTATAATGTACACACCTGTGATATCGCCGAAGGTCTCACAGTTCTTTTGTTGAAACACTTCGCTGGCCGATTTAATCCCGAATGGGAGTCTGAGGAAGCGGAACTGGCCCCACGGCATGTTGAAGGTGCATAGCTTAGACGACAGCTCATCTAGCTTGATCTGCCAGTATCCATCCTTTTCATCTAGGGTGGAGAAGATGGATTTTCCTGTTAGCCTGCTGCGCACGTCTTCCGGTGTAGGAATGGAGTAGTGTTGACGCTTGACTGCCTCATTCAGGTTGCAAGGATCCAAACATACCCTTAGCGCACCATTTTTTTTCTTTGTGGCAACAAGACTGTTCACCCATTCTGTAGGTTCATTGACAGGAGTTATGACTTTCCTTTTCTGCAAGTCTGTGAGTGTCTCTCTTAGTGAGTCCATGATGGAGAGTGGTACGTTCCTGCACGCGTGAATCACAGGCGTGACGCTGGGGTCAATGTGTATGTGATTAACTCCAGGAAATTCGCCTAATCCTGTGAAGACCTCCGCATACCTCTGCAGCAGCTCCTCTTTGGTGGCTGGAGGTTTTGCTGGTTGTGGGGACTCCACTGCAAGCGCCTCGACTCTTCTCACCAGCTGCAGCTCTTCACACGCATCTCCACCCAGGATTGGCTTGTCAGCTCGGCTAGACACATGGAAGTCCAATATAGCCGTATGCTTAGACGTGCGGCAATCTAGAGATGCAACACCATCTGAGGGTAGTCGTGCACCACCAAAAGCAATCAGCACAGTCTTTGTGGGCCGTAACTGAACGGGACCTGGTAGCTGCCGGAATACGCGCATAGGAAGCACATTTGCATCGGCGCCTGTGTCCAACTTGAAGTTAATTGCTACACCTCTGACCATGGCTGTTTCACGCCATACAGTGCCTTTAGCTTGGTGGGCTGCTTTTTTTGTATTTTCCAATCATGCCTATATATAAGGAATCAATTTCTCTTTCTAGATTATGCACTGTCTTTGTCTTGTAATTGCCGCTTTTTTCAGTGCTTGATTAACACACCTTGGAAAAATGATTGTTCTTACCACATTTGTGGCACACTGCACCATAAGCTGGGCATTGACGGGGCTCATGTTTATTTCCACACTTGTGGCAGAGAGTTGTTGCTACATGCCTCTTGCTGCTCGTTTTGTTCTTGTTCCAGCTGCCCGTGCGCGTTTGCCCTGTTGCTTTCTTCAGTGCATCCAGTGAGGCGTCTTGGACAACATGTGACGTCTGCATCGCTTGTATTTGTGACTTAGCGAGCTCGGCTGATCTACATATCTCTACGGCCCTACGCAAAGTAAGCTCATTATCACGTAACAGTCTTTCTTTCAAACGGGCATCATTTATGCTGAACACTAATTTATCCCTTATCATGTCATCTTCATGTCTGCCAAACTCACAGTCTTTGCTCTTCTGGCGCAGCTCTGTGATGAATCTGTCCACCGATATTCCTGCTGACATCGTTGAAGTACCGCCCTCGAATTATACCGTAACTCCGTCTTCTGACACCATGTTGTGACTTCTCTTGTGTACACTATTGTAGTGTTACTATTCGTGGGTTACTAACTTAATCACTATTATATATAAGTACACGGAGACGAGGATGCGGCACAAGTCTGATCTTTACTGACGGAGACATCACACACTACTAGGCTCGACCAGTGTATTACAGAACTCAGTAGTGGTGACAGTCCAACACAATCGAGCACCGAGTGCTCGATCCAATACACCACACGGTGCGGGCGATACGGGATCGCTTCCCGGCCGCGGCAGTTCCCGTGGTCGCGTTGTCCCCCGAATTCGCTACAGTATCTAAACATGATAAACAAACAATTAAATAAAGTCAACGAAACTTAATGTGGGGCTACAGAAAGTAGTTCCTTACAATATGACAGTGCGCGTTCACTTTTTTTATTCGTCATAAGGGCCAATTTGTCTATGTGCTTAGGTTGAGTTCAATGTGTATGTGTCTATGTACATAGAGAACCTTGCATGTGAAATTTACCAAATGCAAGGATGAGATCCGTCCTGTAACTTTAAGATTTATTTTCACAATTCAAATTTAGTAATACTGTCTTTAGGCATAATTATTATTGAACGTTGTGCCCCCCCCCCCACACACACACGTTACGCGTATCGTTGTCCTACAGGAAAGATGGCGGGGTGGGGTGGGGTGGGGGGCGCTGATTTGGCGACGGACTTGGTATTTCCTGTTGGCGTCCAATCGCGGCTCGCAGCGGAGGCGGCGTATTTTCCAAACTGCTGTAACGGCCTGGGTGGGGCTGACGCGCGGGGGGGGGGGTGTCGGGCGTGGCATCCATCGCATCCTGTTCTCACGGTCCCTCGGTACAAACTGTAGCCCTGGTCGGAAACGTGGTCGGCAGTAGAGCGCTGCTGGGTCAGAGCATACAGAAGACGGTCGTTTCTCCGAGTCCACTGCCCGAGATAAAGTGAGATTTTACCGCGACTCCCCCCCCTCCTTTTAAACCTTAGTTTCGATTACCGACAACAAAACTCGCGGAAAGCTTTGCTGAACTTGTCGCACAGTCAAGGGATAGAAATTAGTTTGGGGTCTTCCCCCCCCTTTTTTGCTTTCGTTACCAGTTGTTTTGGTGATAAAAAAAAACCCATAACTTTTTAGCGAGTATGAAAGACGCGGCGAGTAGCTCGGATAAGACCCCGTCCTTCGAGATGACGTGGGGCAGCTCGGCCAGCAGCGGCTACTGCAGCGAGGAGGACTCCGACCCGGAGTTTGAACAGTACTTCACGGCGCGGACGTCGTTCATCCGCAAGCCGCGGACAGAGAAACAGGTGGGGGTAAAGGTGTAGACGTCGCTTACAATACATGGAGCTGTGTGGTAACTTGGAAGTAACAAAACAAATGAACAAACAGACGTTTCGTTCATCTGTCAGTTGTTATTAAAGCGTTGTTAAACACCGTCCCGCGAATGAAAGGTGAAGTGTGGGGTTGTGCTTGCCAGACTTACACAATTTAAACCAATCGGCAAGTGAAATCGTGTTTCATTGTATCGCTGCGCTGCTGTAATAGAAATAGGAAGGCGCGTGGGAGGACAGGTCGGGGAGAAGCCGCGGTGACGCGCTCGGGCTGCTCGGGTTTCTCCCCGCCCACTGTTCGTGCGCCGTTTGCTCATGTTTAGTTCTCCCCCTCAAACTTGTCGGTCTGGGCCCAATTACTCATGAAAAGTGTTTTTCAATTTGGTCGCCGCCTAGAAGGTATCATATTCCGTAAAAAAAAACAAACATGTTTTACTGTATAGTCAGCTACCCACCCGAGCAACAGCTGTGATTTCCTGTTGTGCTTCGTCCCCCCCCTCTACCCCCTCTATGCTGGAGCCATTTTGCTGAACTTCTCTGTAGAATGACCAGTGATTTAAATAACTCAACTTATTTTGGGATGGCTTTAGAAAACACACAGCCCCGTGCGTGTCTATATAAACACCGCGTCCGTCTAGGGGAGTAGGACATGGCCCCCCACATGTCATGACATCTGGACCAGTTAACAGCAGGATTACTAGTATCGATCTTGTACAGCTTGGCATTGATTTATGTAGGCTGCTGAACCATATGGTGCTTTTATGGGATCAGTCGGTTTTCAACCAGTTTTGATAATGATCATAGCACTGTATAGTAACTGGTAGAAATATGACTTGAACTGTTTGTTCAGTATATGCTAATGGAGATAAAGTACTGATGTTAGCAGCATCCAGACAGATTCTAGACTATCAATCAACAGATCAGGAAAATCTACCAGTGTTATCGTTTGTCCAACTGGATAATTCACATGATACAGAGGTAACTTGTGCTGCCACATAGTTCTAGAACTCCTTTCACGTAGAAAATAACGATTGGCAGGATGACACAGGAAGAGCATAATTGGGGTTGCTTTTTCATGGTTTGTAACTGTAACCATCTTGTAGATGCTACAGGCCAAAAGTGCGTGACTAAAAGATGACTAGGAGTACATGGGTGATGGGGCAGCTGACTTCACAGGAAATGCCTGTTGAACAGAAGAAGGCATTATCTCTCCCACTCGTGAAATAAAGGGGGTAGGAGCAGTCAGGGATGGGCAGGGGGGCTATTTTTACATGAATGAAGAATTGAGGAATGCAATGCAAAGCCGCTGCCTACAGACATGGCAAACAGCTGCAAGTTCCACATGGCACTCCCTCCCATTGTGAAATAGGAGGAGTTGAAGAACAGGATTGGGTAGAGCTGACATCATTGTTCAGTGTCTGATGCAACTCATTTTAACTTTGTGTAAGAACAATTGGAGCTTAGTGACGTGTTACTATTGGGTCACACAGAGATTCTATAAATATTTTTTTCTAAACTATATTATGAGCCCATGAAAGCTCCTTGTATCATGTGTGTGTGTGTGTGTGTCTGTTTATAATGAAATTAATTGCATCAGGTCTGTGCAACCCATTTAAACCACATTCTCTAATTTCATTTAAAACATTGGAATAGGAAACATTGTTTTCTAAAATGTTTAAAAGCTTAGTTTTGAACGTGATTGTTTTTATGCAACACAAGTGGTATGCACTAAAGGGCTTTTTTCTGACGATAGCCTGCTGGCCTCTGAACTCCATTACACACCAGTAATGAAATCTCATTTGGCCCCTGTGACTTGAGGGTCACCTTTCCATCTGCAACGATATTTTTTCTTATTAAGAATGGGATCAATATTACATCATATGCACAATTCTGTAAATCATTTCCACTCAGTCGTCAAAATGGAAAATTCATGTTTCCTATGAACTAACGATGAGTCTATAAAGGCTATTTTAAGTACCATATGCAATTGGGTAAAAGCACCAGGCTGACACCTGGTGGCACAATGCTGGAACTCTTGTCATTGGCCCTATTATTATTATTATTGTTGTTGTTGTTGTGTTATTACAATTGTCTGAGTTTAGCAGTTTATCCAGAGCTTCTTATTCAAAGTTAGGATGATCAAGTTGACAAAATAAGATTAAAGTATCAAAAAAAAGGGGGGGGGTTGAAGGTGGGTTGCTTTTTTTCTCTTGTGTCCACTAACATACGGTCACTGTCCTCACCAGGATGAACCAGTTGAAAAGGGGAAGCAGGAGTTAACCGTTTCAGAGATCCAGCAGAAGGTGAAGGAGTACAATGCTCAAATCAACAGCAATCTGTTCATGAACATGGTGAGAACTGATAATGCAGGGCTGCCCTCATTTAACTAAAGCATTTCAATGTGAGATTTATCTTCACTCCTTGCAATGTTTTTGTCCTCTTCAACAGAACAAAGATGGGTCCTACACTGGGTTCATTAAGGTTCAATTCAAGCTTGTGCGCCCTGTGTCAGTTCCCCCACCAAAGAAAGCGAATGTGGGACAAGATACTGGAGTGAAAAGGGCTGGCGGAATGAAGCGTCGCACCTCCTTCTACCTGCCCAAGGACACCTCCAAACACCTGCACATAAGCTCCCGCACTTCTGCTCATGAGGTCATTGTGGCGTTGCTGAAGAAATTCACTGTGGTAGACAATCCCGGCAAGTTTGCTCTCTTTGAGCGCAGTGAGCGTCATGACCAGGGTGAGTCAACCGGATAAGTTATGGTCTTTTGTTAAAACAGTATTTTAGTCAAAGTTGTCTTTTTTCCTTGTTTCACCAGTTGTTCATAGCTCTGAAAACTGTTTCTTCTTGCCTCGATCTCCCTCAGTCTACCTTCGTAAGCTACCTGATGATGAGCGTCCACTCAACTTGCGTCTGTGTGCTGGGCCCAATGAGAAAGTCCTCAGTTTTGTGCTAAAAGAGAATGAAACTGGAGAGGTCAATGTGAGTATGTTTCCATGATGTGCACTAAATTTATGGAATTTGTGGTAGATCCTAATATCCAAATCACATTATGGCTGATGCACAAATGTTTCTTTTGTTCACTCTGTACAAATGAATAAACAATATCTCTCTCCTCACCCTCTGCAGTGGCATGCTTTCTCCATGCCGGAGTTGAAAAACTTCCTGCGTATCCTGCAGCGTGAAGAGGAGGAGCATGTCAAACAGATAGTTCAGCGCTATGCTTTAGCCCGCACTAGGATGCAGGAGGCTTTGGCTGGCTCCACCCCTGGCTGAGACGACTCTGCCCCAAGGGATAGCGTGCACCATATGACTGGAAACTCTTCTGAAGATAACCGGTCATCTCAGCAACCAAGATCCCAGAGTAAATAACTCAGCACCTCCCTCCATGGAGGAGAGTGAACGAGAGAATGAGAGGGCACAAAACAGAGAGAGCTAGCGCGAACGTGCGTGTGAGATGGTGAGAGAGAGAAATGAGAAGTGCCTTACACCCCGAGAGAGTCTGATGTGCCTGAGAAATTGAGAATTGATAGTGTGTGAAACTTTGGGTGATTTGGACATTGATTTTTATCAACTTGTGCCTTTTGTCATTGGGTGTCATTTGACTATCCTGTTTACCTCAGCTGTGTCTTAACTTTCAAAAGGATAGCGGTCTTTTTTTTGCCAGATAGGGTTAGATAATCAATCCCTTTATTGATTTAACACTTGTTGCAACATTATCGAGCACCGTGTTAAAAAAATGTGTAAAAATTGGTTAAATCTGTCAGCTGCATTGTTATTTGCAAGAATGCTGACATGCTTAAAATTCAAACCACGCAGTTGCAGGAAGAATCTGGGCATGTCTTTTTTTCTTTTCTTTTTTTTTTGGCAATTTCAGAAAAAGACGAGCCATCATCTTAAAGCAACTAATCGTGCAAATTATAATCCCTAACTCAAAAATAATCTTTCGCTGTTCTGTCATGGTGGAAAGTTAAGCATTTTTTCCAGCTGCAAGGTATTTGGATTTTCGTTTCACCCAGGCCCGAAGTCTGCCACTTTCTTTCAATACGCCCACACGTTTATGGGTGTCACTTAAATAGTGTCTCTTTGTGAGTATGACTGATGAATGGACATTTGTATGCAGTTATGAATGTCAGGATGAAAAGGAACGTAGAGTTCACTTCGGTTGACTATGGAACTTACATAAAACCTGATTAATATGTCCAGCTGGAAGCTGTTACTTCACTCCTAGCCATTAGGGTTAGTGTCTGTTTGTCTTGTCTCTTGTCTGTTCTTCAAAGGACGAGTCCGTGCTGAAATTCCTTTTTTAAGTGTCTCTTGATTTATAACAGTATGGACCATATTGCTCGTTTTGGAAAACTGTACATTTTGTAATAAACAAGCACTGTTTCAATGTAATCCTGTGACATGTTGCATATTTGGGCAAGACCTCCTGGTTGCTCCATCTGCCACCTGACTGTCCAGCTGCCGTCTCATCCCGGTCTAGTCAGCTGACCTCTTAGCATCGCCCCAGGTGGCTGCAAGGTGTTCGAGTAATAACGTGATGTATCTGGAAGCCGGCTAGCCAAGGCACGAAGTGGTAATGGTGTGAGGAAACGATACATCTCAGCGGACGACCTGCTCCAAGATAAGCCCACTATTTCCGTAGGCGGAGATCGACATGGTTCTGGACGCGTCCCGCTGCCGAGTGCGCCTCATCTAGCCCAGCGTCAACATGGCCAGCCTCGGATGAGAAGCTAACCGGCTAGGTAGCTAACTAACTAGCATTAGCGGTGATTTTGCTATTTAGAGAGAATCAGCTTAACGAATAATTATCTGGTTCTACCTTGGCGTGATGGCAACTCAATAAAGAGGGACTGCGAGATAATAGATAACCTTGCTATCTATAGTGTGGTCGTTATTTATTTTGGGTTTTTTGTTTTTTTTCGCAACGTTAGGTAGCTAACGTTAGTTAACCTCCACCGACGAACCAGGACGAGTTTGTTTTATCGAGTACGGCCCGGTCGATTTAATCATCGCCTAACGTTAGTGAATGTGACGTGAACGTCTTCGTATGAAAGCAGGAGGAACGTCGTCTTTGTGAAAGTGATCGTCGGTGTCCATTTAATAAAACATGCGCAAGATTAACGTCACCTGATTTGCAGATGTGTACTGCCAAATGTAATTATGTGGGCGTACCGAGTTTATTTACCATAAAGTCTGGTTGGTCGGTTGAATGGAGCAGGGTTAACGGGTATGGGGGAAGTTAACATAGGAAATGGCTGTGCCTTTCTTTGGGTGGCCTCACCTGTGTGTCGCCAAATCACAGATGTGTGTGTGCGTGCGCTCTAGCCAGCCACCGAGAGGCTGCTTGATAACCTCTTTCCCTTTTCTGCACCTACTCCATATATGTTCCAGGTCCTGGCTTTTGCAAAGAATTTAGACACTACCCGGCCAGTTCACCACCGAAATCCAAAGATTCAATTAGTGAAGATGACTCATCTGTAAAGATGGGAGGAAGTGGATCAAAAGCCAAAGGTGGCTGGCCTTTTTCCAGTTCTGGATCAGGAGGAGATTCAGCCACTGAGGGGAACGAGCAGGCTTTGGCTCGACTAAAAGGGGGCAGAAACGCAACACCATTTGTTTTCACACGAAGGAGGTTAGGAGAAGATACTTGTTGTCTTAGTGAAGATCTGGTGCCGCTCCCCACTCATGCAATTTCAAACTAATTTGTAGTGTTTTGCCCGTAGTTCCTTGTACTACGATGAGGATGGCGATCTTGCCCATGAATTCTATGAGGAGATGGTTGTCACTAAAAATGGCAGGAAGAAGTCCAAACTGAAAAGGATCCAAAAAAATTTAATTCCTCAGGTGAGCTGATGGACTCCAGCACAGTTTCTCCATGTTCTGCTGATGTGTTTGACAGTGAGTTGAAGGTGCTTTGAGAAAATGTTGTCACCCAACAAATGCAATTGTTGTTCTTTTTCAGGGAATTGTGAAGCTGGACCACCCCTGTATTCATGTAGACTTTCCTGTCATCCTCTGTGAGGTGTGAGGAGTTGCAGCGGTATTTGTCAACCATGTATGGCCACAGGTCTGCCAGTCATCTTACGTTTCCACTCTGAATTCTTGCATTCTGCTGGGGAGACGGACAGAACGATTTCCCTGTGTCAAGGTCATGCATTTTGACGAATGCTGAAGTTTTTAATGTGGCGAGGAAGAGTGAGGAAATTGAAATGTCAAAATGAAAAGTTGGAAGAAGAATTAGAAAAATACATAGGCATCACAAAACAATGTTTCTGTATCTGAAAAAGGCATTAATCAGAAGATGCCGCTTAAGTCAGTATTTGGCATTTTACAATATTTGACAAGAATAGCATATGTCAAGTTAAGTGATATCTAATGACAATCTTCTCACAGGGAAACACATCCTTGATGTGAGAAGGCTTTAAAAGTTCTGCCTTTTGTAAAATGTAGCAGAGTGTTAACGTGTGTGTGTGTGTGTGTGTGTGTGTGTGTGTGTGTGTGTGTGTGTGTGTGTGTGTGTGTGTGTGTGTGCATGTTGACTTGTATGAGAGTGCATGTGGGAGATGGAAGGGTGGTGAAGTTATAGTATAATGAAGGATTGTGGAAATCAGTGTAAATACATTCATGTTCTGTAATATACACCGATGAGCCAAGACATTATGACCACCTGCCTAATATGCTGTTGGTCCTCTGTGTGCCGCCAAAACAGCACCGACCTGCCGAGGCATGGACTCTACAAGACCCCTGATGGTGTCCTGTGGTATCTGGCACCAAAATATTAGCAGCAGATCCTTAAAAGTCCTGTAAGTTGCGAGGTGGAGCCGCCGGGGGATCAAACTTGTCAGTCCAGTTCATTCCACAGATGCTCAATCGGATTGAGATCCTGAGAATTTGGAGGTTAGGGCAACACCTTGAACACTTCATCATGTTTCTCAAACCATTTCCGAACAATGTGCAGTGTGGTAGGGCACATTATCGTGCTGAAAGAGGCCACTGTCATCAGGGAATACCATTGCCTTGAAGGGGTGTACCTGGTCTGCAACAATGTTTAGGTAGGTGGCACATGTCAAAGTAACATCCACATGAATGCTGGGACCCAAGGTTTCCCAGCAGAACATTGCCCAGAACATCACACTCTCTCCACCGGCTTGTCGTCTTCCCACAGTGCATCCTGCTGCCATCACTTCCCCGGGTAAACAGCGCACATGTACATGGCCATCCATGTGATCTAAAAGAAAACGGGACTCATCAGATCAGGTGACCTTCCACTGCTCCAAGGTCCAGTTACGACTTTTGTGTACCTTATTGTAGGCGCTATCAGTGGTGGACGGGTTAACATGGGTACTCTGACCAGTCTGGCTACACAGCAGGGTGCGATGCATTGTGTGTTGTGACACATTCCTCCAGTAACCATCTTTAAAATTTTCTGTGACTTGTGCCACAGTAGAACCTGCCAGTTCGGACCAGATGGGATAGCCTTCGTTGCCCAGGCGCATCGATGAGCCTTGGGTGTTCCAACACCCTGTCGCCGGTTTGTCCCTCCTCGGACCACTGTCAGTAGGTACCACTACTGACTGGGAGCACCCCACAAGCCTTGCCGTTTCAGAGATGCTCTGAACCAGTCATCTGGCCATAACAATTTGGCCCTTGTCAAAATTGCTCAGGTCTTTACTCCTGCCCATTTCTCCTGCATCCAACACATGGACTATGAGAACTGATTGTTCCCTTACCATCTAATCTACCCAGACTTTGACATGTGCCCTTGTTTGGAGATGATCAAGTTTATTTGGTTCACCTGAGTGGTCATAATGTTTTGGCTCATCATTGTATCGTCATGTTTGTCTGTCTCATTAGAGCTCAGACCTGCACTAGTGAACATATGATGTAAATAATTTCAATGAGTTGAAAATACTTAAATAAATGCTTTACTGAGATAAATATTGTGTCAACATTACTTAAAAAATAAAATCAATAATTATTACTTTGTTCATAGAAGGTTTATTATAATGTTAGGATCATGCTTGTACACCCCCAGAGGAGGCTCCGTTGTTATTTGGACGGTTACATTCTCAGTTCAGGACTGTACCTAGTATGTGGAATAATGTCATGTTGTCTGATATTAAAGGGCAATATCCATCCATTATTCAAACTGCTTATCCTGCTCTCAGGGTCGTGGGGATGCTGGAGCCTATCCCAGCAGTCATTGGGCGGCAGGCAAGGAGACACGTCAACTGTTATTATCCCAAGCTTTTCCCAATTTGTAAGGGAAAAGCTTTAACTGCAATCTTTTGCATAAAAAGTGCCCCAGTCCAGGTTACCAAAAACTTTTGGACAGAATCAAAATGTTATTAAGTCACTTAGTCAGCAATTTCCGCAGTTCCATGACTACTCCAAGTCTGTTAACCTAGGATCATCACATCATAAGCCACTACCAGGTTCTTTCTGATGATTTTTTGAGTTTAGCGTTAAGTTTTAAAGTTGAGGTGGACAACTTGAGCACCCCCCCCCCCCTGCTGGCTTTGATAATGAACTCGGGGAATCGTAACAGAAAATCCGCATGACTCGTTTCTCCGGATGACCTCCCCGCGGTGCAACTCCTCTGCTCTAGGTGGCAGCAGTGAACTGTACTTTGTACTGAGGTCATGAGAAAAGGTTAGCTGGCCTATCCCTTCAGTAATGTTTGTTTGCGTATTAATCACAAATGTAAACCATTTCTTCAAATGACTGATCCTCGACACAAATAAGATTGCTTTAAAAGGGCAAGGCCACAATGCTTGTAAAGAAATGTTATGTGGTGAAAATTTGTAAAGCAGTGGTGAGTCAAGTCAAGTCAATTTTATTTGCATAGCCCAATATCACAGTGGAATTCTTTGGGACCCCAACGCTGCTATTTTTCCATTCAACATAGTTGATTATGTTCACTTGTTTTTTTTCTCCCCCAAATCTCAAAACTAACTCCCCTATTAAACTTGAAAACCAACAGCACTGGGGGTCCCAAGGAACAGTTAAGAACCACTGCTATAAATTACATGTTGACGTTAGTGTAGTAACCAGTGCTCCAGGGCTCTACAGTCAGCTAAAGTATAAACAGCATTAGCTCCATAGGAAATTGGTCGGGCCGCAGTATGCAGGCATTCTCCGGCTCTCTGTGATGTTGTGGAATGTGGTTGGGTGTGTTTCGAGGCCAGAGGTCGTTCACTTTGATGTATTTCCTCCTCAAAAAGCCTTTGATGTTTCATTCACAATTCCCGTCTGTTGTAAAAAGCGCAGAGAATTTCTAGTAAAGCCATGTGAGTTTAGGGACCTCGTAAAAATTACGTGTCATTGTGCAGCATAGTAAAGAACCTTACATTTATGAGGTAAAAAGTGTGTCTATTTGCCCCCCCCCCTGTTGTTTAGATGACATTTCCTTGGAGGTGTCATGGTGAAACGTTTAGCTTAGTGAGATTCCCAGCGTCCCGGTCGATAACATGAATGCGCCGTAGCTACTGGAGCGGTTCTGTGCAAAGGTGGCAGGTTGTGTCTCCAGTTTCCCTGCCATTGTTTTCACTTCCCGACACTGCCTGACTGCCGCTGATGTAATGTTCAAGTGTCAAAGGGCAAAGGGAAGTGGAGGCCAGAGGGAAGCTGGCCATTCCTTTATTCTCTATCCGCCCTCTCATTCACACTGGTAATTATCTCCTAAATTTTCCTACTACACAGAGCGAGAGGGAGAGAAATGGATGTCATGAGCAGGTGAGTCAGCATAGTTTGTTAAACAACGGAACAGCCACTGACACCGGAAAACCTCTCACTTCCATACCCAAGCTATAACCCCTCCAGCACGTGCTTGGACATCCTTCAGTGACGAAGTCTATTTTTTGGGGGCGATAACACCATTTTCCCTTAGAAAACACATCTGTGGACTTGGTGGAAAGCTCAGAGCCGGTGTCCAGTTTCAGTTATTCAACACATTTTCTCTGAGCAGTGAAGTTTAAAAAAAAAACTGCAAAATTTTAAAGTTTGCACATAAACATAAATGCACATAAACATGTGCATGACCTTTCCTCTACACACACTATGACCATCTCACTTGTCATTACTCATGCTGAAAGCCCAATCTGCACTGTGTTAAATTCTTTACTTGGCAACATTTCAGCATGTACCTACTTGCTTAATTTACTGAGCCATTGCCAACTGCCATCATCACATGCCCAAAGGAGTGACATCTGCATGCCAGATGTCTGTGCCATGTACCAAGTATGTCAAAAAGTCTGCTGCTGCTGTGCCAGAGAATACATAGTGCAAGGCTTTTCATGGGAGATATAATTGATATGTACTATGATCACTCAATAAAGCCTCGTTCCTAGCTCCATCCGTGACATCTTGACCCCTCATTTCTACAAGGTCACGCAGGTCTTGAAATCACTGGCTTCTCGAAGTCGTAAACGGGATAGTGAGTTTCCCATTATGGCGCCCACCCCGTTAAATGTTTTCCTTTTGAGCGTCACATCGCGGCCATCAACACAAGGGAAAGTGTTAAAAGGTCATCTCAAATACCCATCTTTTAACGCTGGGTTTTCATTAATGCTACCGACTCTTGTTTATAGCGTGTCTGCTATGTGTGCTCCTTACACGCCGTTTGTCTTGGGCAGCGTGTCCCACCTCTGAGCAGCGGCCTGAGTAAAGATTTACTCACATGTCCACCGGGGGAGTCTTGGGACACAATTACGGAGGCGTGGTGTTTTATCTTCACTGTGAACGACGTTGTGTGTTACACACAGTTCGTCATACATACCGGATTAAAATGTATTTGAAGTGTCACCATAATAGTTCATGATCCCTCCCGGGTTTGCTCAACCTTATTTAGGGCGGTGGCTCAACGGTAAATGACCTCCTACCAATTTGGACATCGCCGTGTGCGTCTATTTTCACGGCCGGGGCTAAAACCTCTTTGACCGCTTCATTCGCCGCCGGAACAGGACGAGGGAACCGTCCGGAAAGCGCAACTCAAAGCGACCCGAGAAGTTCACCCGAATTTCGCAAGGTTTCGAGGTGCGTATGCAAATCAGTGGAAGAAGCGTGACACGCCTCCGGAGTTTAGCGGTTGGGTTCATGCGTCCGCTCCTCCTCTCTCCCCCCCCTCCTCCTCGGTGGGAATGGAACATCCCGGCCCGGGTTGGCTGTCGTGATTGGCGAATCGCCCCCTGTGACAACATCACGGGGGGTAACGCTCCGGAGCGCACAAGAGACCCAAGTTGGAAAGTTGCGAGATTAAGTTAACTGCCAGCTCTCTCTCTCTCTCTCTCTCTCTCTCTCTCTCTCTCTCTCTCTCTCTCTCTCTCTCTCTCTCTCTCTCTCTCTCTCTCTCTCTCTCTCTCTCTCTCTCTCTCTCTCTCTCTCTCTCTCTCTCTCTCTCTCTCTCTCTCTCTCTCTCTCTCTCTCTCTCTCTCTCTCTCTCTCTCTCTCCCCCCCCCCCCCCCGTCTTTTTCTTCATTTTCACACGCAGACATGTTCATTTTGTGTCAATCATCCCGTCTGGTTTGAGGAAACTCAAAAAAAGTGACTAGAACCATCATCCTACTTTTGGGAATGCTTCTCCAGCCTGCCAGTAAAGGTAAGTTTGCCCCACAGAGACGATGGTGCGAGGAAACTTGACGTCCCTTGGTGTTATGGTCTTAACGTTTGAATTGAAATGTGGATTTACGATTGAAAGACATGTGAGGGTGTGTTCATTCTATGTTAACCCAAAGGGGCATGGGTCTGGCACGGTCGGGGTTAGGTGTTCAGTTTCCTTGAGGGGAGGAGGGGGGGTGTCACTGGGGGGGTGGTTATCCACGATGGAAATCGATACGCTCGGAAAAATGAAATGGAAGCTGTCAATCAATTAGCCTGATTTTGGTGTAATACTAATATTTGCTGCTCTCCCAAACCAAGCTTACATCCTAATGGATCGTATCTGATATTTGTCCCATTCTGTTACCCCTGAGTGAGTATCTTCAGAGTGTGTAGTTATCTCTACGAAGATGTTGTTACCCTGTGAAATGCTTGGAATACAAGTTACTATTGTACTGTTTGTGCTAAACTGAATTTCCATGTCTCCTTTGCATTGTGTCAGGAGAGCAGAGAGTGACGGTCCTTTCTGTGAATTCATACCCGAAGACATGTTGCATTGGGGTCAGTCTGATTGGAAAGTGTTGCTACCGATTATACTTCTGTGGGATAGCCTGTGTGCTTTGGAACTGAAGCCCACGAGATGGCCACTTTATTCCCAAAAGCCTCTGGTCCTTGCCTGGAATGCCCCAACCGAGGACTGTGCCCCACGTCATCGTATTCATTTTCAGTTGGAGCAGTTCCAGATTGTGGCCTCACCCAATGAGGGCTTTGTTAGACAGAATCTCACCATCTTTTATAAGGACCGCTTAGGCCTGTATCCTTACTATGAACAAGATGGCACCGCAGTGAACGGTGGGCTGCCGCAGTTGGCCAGTCTTGCACAGCACCTCGAGAAGATGCCAGATGGTGTGCACAAGTATATACGTGAACCAGAGGCCAAGGGTCTGGCTGTTATTGACTGGGAGGAGTGGCGCCCACTATGGATTCGCAATTGGGACACCAAGGACGTGTACCGCAGCCAGTCACGCCTGCTGGTTAGCCAGAAGAACCCAACCTGGCCCCCGGAGCGTGTAGGAAAAGTTGCTCAGCAGGAGTTTGAGATGTCTGCTCGAAAGTTCCTGCTTGAGACACTGAAACTCGCCAAAGACCTGAGACCCAACCAGTTGTGGGGTTTCTACCTGTTCCCAGACTGCTACAATCATGACTACACGCGAACTCTGGAGAGTTATACTGGCCGCTGCCCTGATGTGGAGGTGGCCCGCAATGAGCATCTAAAATGGCTGTGGACTGAGAGCACGGCCCTCTTCCCTTCAATCTATATGGGCACGGTGCTGCGTTCATCCACTTCTGGACGCCAGTTTGTCCGGAACCGTGTCAAAGAGGGGATGCGCCTCACGTCTATAGGAGATGGGCTGGCACGTCCTGTCTTTGTGTATACCCGGCCCACCTACGCCAACTCCCAGGAACTGCTGACTGAGGTGAGGGGTCCCTCCAACTTTACAGTGGACAAACAAGCCTGTTAGGCATTGTTTCGTCTCTCCTCTGAACCCTCTATTATTTTAAATCAAACTATGCTTCAAAAATGTTATTTGATAAAGCCTTGATGGTAATGATAGTGTCTGGAGCGAAATCAGACATTTTTTTTTTCCCAAACTCGAATCTTTTTTTCTTTTTTTTCTGTTTGGGTTGAGATTTACTTAGCTCAGCTTGATTATTTGACATCCTGGTCAAATAATCACAGCTCTCTGTTTTTCTTTCTGTTTCCCCCTGCCTTGCTCTCTCCTTGTCTAATACCGGCTGTCTGGAATGACGGCTCACTTCTTTCCCTTATCTGCAGCCACAGTGCTTTCCTGTTCTGTGAGCAGGGGAGACACCCCAGCAATGCGCGTTTGTGTGTAGATGGGCAGGATGGGTGTTGGTTAGGTTTCAGTCCTCGCTAACACCCTATAGAGGGTTTCCTCAAAGAAGAATGGAATACAAGAGCTGATAACTTAACGTAGCCTTTGTCCCTCTGACTTTTTGACCTCTTCTAAATGACCTTTACATAGCCTAAGCTTATGTATGTATGTATGATGATTTATGTCGAACATGTAAATAAGCAGGATATACCATACAGATAAGCCATTGTCAATAATCTGAAGTGATCAACAAATCCACACATCAGACTCAGCGAACAGATCTCTGTATGCATCAAGATTATTTGTTACATGTTGGAAAGGGAGTAGGAGGAAGTATACACTTATTTTTTTCCCCACCCTTTCTCACCTTATCTTAAATTATTTCAGCTACTGTACATTTCAAACTCAAATCCAATGCAAGTTGTGACGCACAATACAAACTCGACTACTGTGAACAATAAGAGAAAAAAGTTTACAAAAAAACCCCTATCAAAAACACACAAGAGAAAGAGAGAGAAAAGAAAGAAAAACGCATCCTAATGTCATGTGCCAAGAATATACAGATCTCAGTGCTACATACAATCCAGACATCCACTCGCTGTCATGGAAAGAAACAAAAAAAGTAATAAATTTTTAGAGATAAATAAAACTTGGACAGTTAACTCTTCATCATCCCTATATTGCTTGATAATCAGTCCTTTGTACTTCTTCTTGAACTGCGTAATATTTGTACTTTGTTCGAGTTCCGTGCTCAGACTGTTCCACAATTTCACCCCATAGATGGAAATGCCCATGCCCTTCAAAGCTGCACGAACACATAATTTCTTGGTTTAATTTCCCTCTCCAATTATATTCCCCTTCTTTATGTATATTTATGTATGTATGTATGTATGTATGAATGAATGACCTGTTGCACTAATGTGAAAGATTGATGTATTGTTATATGTCTTTACAGACGGACTTGGTTTCCACCATCGGGGAGAGTGTTGCTTTGGGTGTAGGGGTGTAGCTGGAATTATCCTATGGGGAGAAGCAGCTTATGCAAGCAGCATTGTAAGTATCTGCAACAACTGAATTGTGAAAGTGATGTACAGTATTCTTTCTGTCTCAACTCAGAAACGTTTGTCAAGTTACCACAAACGTTCTCACCTCATGTGAGTTTCTGACCCGCTGTTGTTGTTGATGATGATTCACGTTTTGGTGCAAATCACTTGATCCTCAGTTGACTCGTAGAAGTGTTTATTTCTTAGGGCTCTGATTCACTGTGTGGTTTACTTCCTTCAGTCTTGCATGTTAATTCTCCTGAAGGGTCAGAAGATAGTTGGCATGGAGGTTCTTTTAGCGCTTACTTTGGGCAGTAGACTCCAAAAATTGTCTATCACCTGACCCATGGAGATGTTTTAATTTCATCTGAGAAGTTTTTTTTCGGGGGGGGGGGGGGGGATGATGTTTTCCTTGCAGCGTGTCCATCCCCTCACACGCTGCTTGATTTCAATGACAAGACATTAGTTTCAGGTTGATTGCCCCCTCGTAACATGACAGCTTTTATAAGCAATTATGAAGGATGATATTCAGCCTACATTTAAAATTTTCTCGTTTAGCAGACGCTTTTATCCAAAGAGACTTACAAGAGAGATGGCAAATTAGCAGATACATTTGTGTCAACCCACAGCCATCTTTGATCACTTAATAGCAATCGTATCATATAGTAAGAGCACATGTCAAGTCAGGTGCAGCGACTCCACAGTAAGTGTGCAGTGGGTAGCCCAGATCATCGACAGTGACATGAGTTATAGCGGATTCGAAATAGCACATTAGCAGGACAATGCCACCAGTCAGCATCACAGTTGTGCTTTTGGCCATATCTGGATTAATGTAGGCCTGGAAAATGATTTAGGCTTTTCTTAAATGAAGTAATCAGGTCTACAGCCCTGACAGAAGACCTGGAGCCCGGCCCTGTTGTGGCTAGCAAACAGATAGTAAGTCAGATCAAGCTTGTAAAAGGCCTTTACCTGCAAATAAAGCCTAGGCTCAAGCATGTTTCATTTGCTTGGTGATTGGGAAGGTGCTTCCGTAGTACCGCTGGTGACTCTTACATTTCATTGCTCAAACACCACTACAGTTACCATGTATTTGCCATAGGTGCCAGTAAGTTGAAATATTTCATTCATTCATTCATCATCAGCCGCTTCTCCGGGGTGGGGTCACGGTGGCAGCAAGCTAAGTAGGGCACTCCAGACGTCCCTCTCTCCAGCAATGCCCTCCAGCTCCTCCTGGGGGGTCCCAAGGCGTTCCCAGGCCAGATTGGACATGTAGCCCCTCTAGCGAGTTCTGGGTCTACCCCGGGGTCTCTCCCCAGTTGGCTGTGCCCGGTAAACCTCCAAAGGAAGGCGTCCAGGAGGCATCCTAATCCCGAACCACCTCAACTGGCTCCTTTCGAAAGATTAAGGTTAACTGGAAATGAACTTTAAAGGTGCCATGATGGTTTTGAATGCTTGTTGATTTTGCGTGGCCCGGGGGACCAGAGTGGTAGTGTTTCTCAGAATAATGACTTCATTTTGCATAAACATTACCTCTTGGGGCAAAAGTCTCCATTGCCCCTCTGGTTAGCTCATGCATATGTTTTGAGGAGAGGAGTGAGAGTGAGGGGGAAGTGAGGAGTGTTTTGGGAAACCGCTGTTTGCAAGATACGCAGTGATGGAGTAATGCATTTCTTATTGTATTGTGTCTGTGTGCCGTAAATCATTTCATCAGATTTTCTGGGAATCCGACCCGGAGGCAAACATTTGGGATTGTTATATAGCAATATTTGATCTTCCCACTGATGGCCTCGTTTCTCATGTCGGTCACATAGAGACATCAAATTGGAAAAACTCTTTGTCCAGGTGTAAATCCAATACAAACTTCATCTCTTATAACATCTTATAACATAATAACACACAGGTATTGTGTGTTTCATCAGTATACTGCTAGCTTTTGTCACACCCATGCCAACTAAAGATGTCACGCATGAAAGATAGCAAAGAAGTCACAAGTCTGAATCCCCATCATGTTGGTATGGCCATGTTAAAGAGAAACCCCGACCCCTTACCTCGTGCATTGCACTACCTGATCAAATACCAAGCACGAGCAAGCACAAATAATGTCAGGGGCAGTTTTGCTTTTAAATCTCTGCTCAGCTTTCTTTATTCTGAATCCTGGCCTCGTTGTGTAATGACTGTGTGTTTAGCTCTCTCTCTCTCTCTCTCTCTCTCTCTCTCTCTCTCTCTCTCTCTCTCTCTCTCTCTCTCTCTCTCTCTCTCTCTCTCTCTCTCTCTCTCTCTCTCTGTCTCTAGGCTAGCTGCTCCAGCCTGGATGAGTATTTACGGGGTCCGCTGGGTAAATACCTGCTCAACGTCTCCACGGCAGCCGAGCTGTGCAGCAAGACCTTGTGTAGTTCTCACGGTCGCTGTCTGCGCAAACATGCAGACAGCGACGTTTACTTGCACCTGGACCCCGCCGCTCACAGTATCATCAGTCAGAACGGCAAGCTGAGAGTCACCGGTGAACTTGGTGAGGAGGAAAGGATGGCCTTCCAGCATGACTTTCAGTGCCAGTGTTACAGTGGCTACCAGGGAGGGGGCTGCACTAAGAGAGACCCCCTACAGCAGAAGGGGGCAGCGGCTCTGCGAGCCGTGGCATCTGGCATGCAGTGTGCCATTTTGCTGCTCATCGCCCTCCTCCTCTGCTAAAGTGCAAGACGAAGACAAAGCAGCATTCAGGCATAGAGCCGTTAAAAGGCTCCGCATTTTCATTTTGGGAATGGGAGAGGTTTTTTTTTTTCTTTCCTTTTTGTCTTTTGATTGCTGTAGAGGTTGGTGAGTCTAAGGATGACAAGAAATGGTTTTTTTTTGTTTTGTTCTTCAGGAGGAACACTGTTGATGTTGCAGAGCTTTTATGTCATTTTATTTTTTTCATACAATGGAGGGCTTGCTGGAAATTACTTTGTTTACATTTTGCTCTCTATTTCCTGTCTCTCCCACTATCAGTCACTGTTTCTCAAAGTGTCATATTCCCATGATATGCCTCGGGGGAAAGTTTGATGGGAATGTTATGATGATTTTGGGCATACACCAGTTGTGCGTCTAATAACTATGTTGTTAACTATGTTATTAAATGCATAGCCAGTTATTTAATAACTGTTGAAATGGAAAAGATGCACTTAATTCTGGAAGTGGTCCAGTGGTTAGCACTATTGCCTCGCAGCAAGAAGGCCCTGGGTTCGAACCCCAGGCTGTCCCAGGCCCTTTCTGTGTGGAGTTTGCATGTTCTCCCCGTGTCTGCGTGGGTTTCCTCCGGGTGCTCAGGTTTCCTCCCCTATCAAAAAGACATGCACGTTAGGGTTAATACTCCTGTCTGTGCCCCTGAGCAAGGCAATGGAAAGCAGAACTGGAGTTGGTCCCCCGGGTGTCGCAGCTGCCCGCTGCTCCTATACAATAGGATGGCTTAAATGCAGAGAACGAATTTCATTGTAACCTACAATTTCATTGTAACCTACAATGTCAAAATAAAGTGGCTGTCTTTCTTCTTCTAATTCTGGAAGTTGCAAAGTATAGTTCCAGTGCCTGACCTCTCATCCACGACCTCTCTCTGACATCAGAGACATATGCAGTGTCAGTATTTATTTGAATGTACTTTTATGTTTTAATTTTTCTTTCCAAAAGTTTCTTTTGTTTCTACAAGTTTCCAGACAATGACTACTACTACTTTTTATACCCAGCTTCATTTATGCCACAGACACCTGTCACCTATTTTGGCAGCACTTTTTTTTTTTGTAAATGTATAGACATTTTATTCTTGGTATCCTATAATCAAGTGTCATCATGATTTTAGGTAAAATAAATAGATATTTTATTTGTTCAGCCTCTGCTTTTCAGTTGTTTTGAAATCTGCTTTTGTCTTGACAACTTGGCAATGGACAGGAACTATACAGAAAAAAAAATGAGGCGGTGTACCGGATGAAAAATGACAACATCGGTTTTTGTTTTATTTTGTTTTTTTTGTCAAAAAAGTCTCTTTGGAAATACATTATCCCCAGCCTACCCTGCTGAGCCGTCAGGACGGTACGCCTTTGTAATGTTGAATTTGTAAAGGAACTACAGGACTTCATGGTTTACTTTGTACAGCAAGTGGTGAAGAATCGTAAACAGAATAGGTGTTGTTGCTGCAGAAAAAAACCCACAATTTCTTCTTAATCTCTTTCGGAAAAAGTGTGTTACTGATGTCGCTGTGGGTAAGCAAGCCATGCTAGTCCACGAGGAAGGGCACATTTTGCATGCGTCGGCCTCATACCCCCTCCCCCGGTAATTGAAGGGTACCGTTAAGCCATGAGTTATTTTTGACTGCTTTTAAGACTTGACCTCAACATAAATTTGAATTTCAAGGAGGAAGACTCATTATAGCTTTCTTGACAATTATTTTAAGTAGCACTGTATTCACTATATGAAGCAATGCTATAGCAATGTATTCAATAATATGTTGGGGGTGGGAGACATTGGGGGTCCTCACTCAGCAAGTTTACAAGGTTCTCAAAACTAATTTCCAGTGACAGTTTATCAGACGTTAATGAAATACATTTTTGTAAGTTTTGGGTGAGTTTGAATTTTAAGACTGTTAGTTTCGTAACGTTTATTGATTGTATTTTACAGACGGGTGACAAATGAAAGTAAACCAACATAAAGTGTCTTAGCATAAGGTGTTGGTCCACTACGAGCCTCCAGAACCGCTTCAGTGCTCCTTGTCATAGAGTCCACAAGTCTCTGAACTCTACTGGAGGGATGGACACCATTCTTCCAAAAGATATTCCCTCATTTGGTGTTTTGATGATGGAGGTGGAGAGCGCTGTCTAACACGTTGGTCCAAAACCTCGGTCCAAAACCTCCCATAGGTGTTAAGTTGGGTTGAGATCGGGTGACTGTGAAGGCCATAGCATATGATTTACATCATTTTCATACTCATCAAACTATTCGGTGACCCCTCGTGCCCTGTGGATGGGGGGCATTGTCCTCCCGGAAGAGACCACTCCCATCAGGATAGAAATGCTTCATCATAGGATGAAGGTGATCACTCAGAGTGACTTTGTATTGATTTGCAGTGACCCCCTCCCTCTAAGGCAGGGGTGGGCAATCTAATCCAGAAAGGGCCGGTGTGGGTGCAGGTTTTTGTTCCAACCAAGCAGTTGCACACCTGATCCCACTAACCAACCAGCAGAGTCTTTGCTGAGGAACTTGATTAGGAGACACAGGTGTGTAACTGCTTGCTTGAAACAAAGACCTGCACCCACACCGGCCCTTTCTGGATAAGATTACCCACCCCTGCAAGGGGACAAGGGGACCCAAGCCATGCCAGGAAAATGCCCCCCCCCCCCCCCAGCATAACAGAGACCCCGGACCCCCCTCACTGTATAAGGAACAGACTTTCCAGGTTAATTGGAAGGTCCGTTTCGGAGTAAGTTGCTGGTATGGACGGGATGATGAGACGGTCCCACGATGACGCGAAAACACGGAAGAGTTGAAGTGCTGACGAGTCCACGAAGTCTCCGACTTGCTTCCCTTGACTGCTTGTTGGAAACCTACCGCGCCTTCTTTTTCCATCGCTCCCTTGCTGCGGACATTATCTCGGAAACCACGTGATCGGCGAAGCCTGCCGAGTCTGGCTGCCGGGCGAGCGGCTCAGAAATGTCGTGAAAAGCAAATCTAAAAGTCGACTTTCGTGCAGTAGCGGCAGTAGCGGTGGTTAAGTTTAGGGGTTGAGTGGTTAGGCTTATAGGTGACGTTACGTAGTGGTGAGGTTGTGTTTAGTGAGGCTAGCCACATAAGGGCTCGACCGGTGTCGTTGGTACATGTGGTTTCCGAGAGAATGTCTACGGAGGTTCTGCGTATTCCGGTCACGAGATTGTTGTGTGTTCGTTCAGCTGGTCTGAAGGAACCCAAGCGGTCTCCCGTGTCCATCAGTTCCATAGGTAAGTAATGTGACTTGACTGTGTTGTATTTTGGAGTACTATATTTGCCGGCAGTTTGCAATTGCCTTATCTATCAGATTCAGATTCTACCAGATTTATCCCAGTCTATCACAACCATGTCTCTGATTATCAAGCAAAAAATAAAATAAAATAAAATAAAGCAGCATAATGCGTTCAGACAAAAATACCACACCAGGAAATCGACACTTTGGGTCAGGCACTTAATCCCTGTGTGTTATGGAGTTATGTGCTGGATGCCAGTTTGTTCTCAGTCTTTGAAGGTGTTGAGCAAGGTCCCCTTAAAAGTGTACTTCCCTTTCAGACACTCGTTAATGATTTCCTTCCTTTGTTGCAGGTATGAGCACTATTTACCATTTAGTGCTGCTGTGCCTAAATTTGAACTCTTTTGTGTTCAGTCAGCAGCATGCAACGTCATCCTTTTCCCAAGTGCCTTTCCTCACAGTGTGGAATGCCCCTACGGCCCATTGCCGTTCTATGTATGGTGTGGACCTGGACCTGGGGGTGTTCAACATTGTCCAGAACCAGATGCAAAGCTTCATCGGTGAAAACATAACCATCTTTTACGCTGATAAACTTGGGCTGTATCCCAGTTACATCCAAGGAGTGCCTATCAATGGCGGAGTCCCACAGAACGGCAGCCTTGATAAGCACCTCAAAGCTGCTGCTGAAGACATCCGTACCAATATTCCTGACAGGAACTTCCAGGGACTGGCCGTGGTGGACTGGGAAAGCTGGAGGCCAGTGTGGGAGAGAAACTGGGATAGAAAGAATGTGTACTGGGAAGCGTCCAGGGCACTGGTGAGGCACAAACACCCAGACTGGACCCCTGCCCAAGTAGAGGTGGTTGCCCATAAGGAATTTGAAGAAGCTGGGAGAAAATACATGGAGGAGACACTAAGACTGGGGAAGAGGGATAGACCAGCGGGGTTGTGGGGATACTACGGTTTTCCCAACTGCTACAATTACTACAGTGATAAAAGTATTAATTACACAGGGGAGTGTCCACTTGTAGAAAAAAGGAGGAACGATGAGTTGTCCTGGCTTTGGAATGTCTCCTCTGCACTTTATCCCGACATCTACCTCAGCCTTGACCAGCGCTGGCATGGCAACCAAGTCCTCTTGTACACTCATCACCGTATCTTAGAGGCCATGAGAGTCGGGGCCCAGGTGACTCCATCAGCTCCCCCGGTGTTCCCATATGCTCGTATCGCCTACACCTACTCTTTAGAGTTCCTGTCGCAGGTAAGAGGTCATTGTTTTTAGTTTTGGTTGAAGGTGAATCGAAATGAGGGATGCACTGATATCGGTACTGGTATCAGCGATCAGGCTGATGCCAGGCGAAAATTGAGAATCGGTATCGAAGATTTTACCAAAGACTAAAATCCGATACTGAAAGCTATGAGTAACACGTCATAAATCAAAGCACAACGGCTTTATTTACTACATTCTTGGCACATGGAAGCCTGTATCTCTTTAATGGTGGAACAAAAACTGATTCAATCTCGAATATTTTACCAAAGGATTCCAAACTAACAGTCTGAGTCTGCACTGTTCAGCACAAGTAATGGATGGGATTGATACTCGGTATCAGATGATATTTAAAGTTTCAGCCGTGAAAAAGTGATGTTGGTGCATCCGTAATCGAAATTTTGGCTAATATGAGCTGAAAGTGCTCGTATAGTGTGATGACAATATTCTTGCTGATAAATCTGAGGGCAACTTTTTTTTCTTTGCACAATTTGGTTGAACACATTTGCCACTCTCCTTTTTTCTTTCTGTGCCCTGCTTAGCGTAGGTCACACAATGCATCTCTGACCGTGTGCATGAGTGTTTGGTTGAAGTTTCCAGTGGTAGTGAACAGTCCAGCAAGTATGGAGTATTTCACATTTTCCTATGAGGACAGAAAAGTAGCAGCTTGTAAAAGTGGTTCTGCTGAAATATCAAGTGTGGGTACCTTGCCAAAGAACTGCTCCACTACAAATTTACCACCTGCAAACATGCCACCTCGATCAGCATGCTAGGTACAGCAAGGCAGTGTCACCTAAAACCTCTCCCCACCAACCGTCCAACTCCCATCTGTGGCTGCAGTCTTTTAAAGCAGTCTTTTATGCAAAGACATTTTGTGGACTAATGTCCCATGGAAAGGACTAAATGATCAGTGGTGCCAGTAAAGGTTTCTTTCATCCTACTAGCAAACTAACTGGATTTTCATCAAAAGCATAAATCCAAGGAGAAATGCCTTTAATCCAAACAACGGAATGAATTTAGAAATGAATGGGGAAAAATGCAGCGTATTCGTATCAGTCCATTTTTTTTTTTGGGTCATTTTGGTGCAGTTCGAGCTTTGGTGCCATGCATGTGTAGATGAAGTGTTGTTATCCATCCATCCATTATGTAAACCGCTTATATGAGTGGCTGAATTATCTGTTATCTTCTTTTGTGGCTAATAGGAGCACTTGGTCTATACGATAGGAGAGAGTGCTGCTTTAGGATCAGCAGGGTTTGTACTCTGGGGGGATCACGCCTTTGCCAAATCTCAGGTATGTTTAGTTTTTCATCACCTCTCTGTCCTTTGTAATTTTTTCAGTGTAAAACCTAAGTTTTGATTGATTGATTGATTTTTTTCCCTCTTGTATGTCTCTGCCTACTCCTCCTTAGGCTACCTGTTATGCCATCAAAAACTACATCGATGAGACTCTGGGTCGTTACCTGGTGAACGTAACATCGGCAGCCAGTCTTTGCAGCCAGGCGATATGTTCCTCAAGGGGGAGATGCCAGAGGGGAAATCCAAGCTCCCGGGTCTACCTCCACCTCGACCCTGCCTTCTGGGACGTGATGTCTGAGAAGAGGGCAGAAGGAGGGCAAAACTACCGAGTGAAAGGGCAGATAACGCATCATCAGGTTTCAGACCTGAGGTCCCAGTTTCGATGTGCGTGCTACCCTGGATGGGAGGGTAAGAGCTGTGACAAACCAATGCACCAATGAAACGCCTCTCTACAATGTGGACACGTGAAAGAAATGAGATGATCGTTTTTCAACCAAAAGAACAGTGTTGGTCAAAGATGTGTAAAATACTCCGCTTTGTTGTAAAAATATACCATTTAACATCTGCGATGTATTGCTAGGTGAGCGTCGAGCTACTTATCTGCCTGAGTTATTAAGGTTGGATTAATTATGTTATAGTCGGCTCCTAATTAATTTGTATTATAGTAATCTCCTGCATGTGGAGATAAATATGAAGCCTTGTTTGATGTGGCAAATGGTTTCTTCGTGTGAGCTCAGGTGTTCAGAGACAGTGTTGTGAAATCTTCTAATAGGTCATACATAGAAATATAAAGTCAATGTGTTGCATAATTTTCACGTGCTCTTCCAATTTATTGTAATTAATTAAAAAAAGTTAATGAACAAAATTAATTAAATCCCGGTGCGCTGTGACTCAAAATCCAACCTGATATTAACCTCTCTGTTGTTTTGAGTGGGGGGAAATGTTAATTATGGTGACAGAATAACAGATTAAATTGTGCATTTTTAATGACAAATGGCCATTAAGTATTGGATTAATGCTCGGGGAGGTAAAAAAAAAATCTGTTATTTGTCGAGAGAATGCCATTGAAATATTGATATAAACTATTTAATGGTAAACGGCCCAACAATCTGACCAGCAGATGGTGCTGTGGAGCAACTCCCCAAAGGAGTGGGCGTTAACGCCTCGAAGGGTTTGACCGTAGTTGTTTGGAGTCAGAGGACGGGTCTGATAGGTAAGTCATAATAAGGAGGAAAACTATGGCGGACTGGCTGAATAATTCAGCTATGCTGATGTCACGGTGACTTGGCAGACGCGAGACTGTCTTCGGTGTCGTGAAATAGGCCGTCTAACAACACAGCCAAGTGGGGTAAAAGAGCGTAAGGTGACCTTGACTGATTTCTGAGCAGCAGGTACAAGACTTCCTTATCTGATAGCCACTGCTGCTCCAAACGGGTGTAGGTGATTGTAATTTCACTCGTCTCTCTCTCTCCTGAGGATGAGGAGCGTGCAAGAGCAGAGGCTCTCAGAGGGCTCGCTGCCTCTCACTTCCTCCTTTATCATTACTCGCTGGATTGAGAGGAAATGAAGAACAGATAGGAGCTTTTTTTTCTCTTTCCCAAAGATATTTTAAGACTGTTGCCTTCACGTAATTTTGTTCTCTGTAGGCTGTTGGTACTCTGCAAGACAAACTGTCAGAGTCAATGCCGGCGTTCAAGATGTTTGTAATTACTTGATAATAGCAAAGAACAGAAGGAGAAAACCCAGCAGGGTCAAAACTAGCTTGTCTAATCGTCAGGAAGTAGATTCTGACTAATAGCAGCCTCTCATACTGTTTGACGTTCAACATCACTTTTTACGCCGGCCTGACTATTTTCTTTCCCACAGGAGCGTAAAATCATCTATTCTTTTACTCCCTAAGTAAAAGCAGGACGCATGTATGCTGTCGTCCCTTTAAAGGGCACGAAATAGGATTGGACGACGTTCTGAAATGTAAACCTTTGCATCTTAGAATAGATTGGATGGCGAAGTGGTTTTTGTTTTTGTGCTCTGCTCTATGCTTCTGATTGTGAAACGTCCACATAGCTCTTGTAACGCTGGTGTTTCCAATCCATATCATCGTAAAAGATTTTTTACTCTATTCAAAGTCGATTATCGATACCACTGTCACAGTGATTATTTGTCCTTTCCAGTCCTACATACATACATGCCCAGCCCTTTGTTCCGTCCTTACAGCCTAACCCCTGTTTGTGCTTACTGGCCCCACTGTACAGAACGTCAGGGTTCACCAGCAGTACATATCCTGTCGTAACTGCACATGCTGAACTTTCACTTTTCATCACATCACTTTTCATTTTGGTAATTTCCGGCCTCAAAAGCATGCACCAGACTCCACTACTCCACCGCAGCTCCCCGTAACACACGGTCCCTGCACTGCACGGGTACAGCTGTAAATGTTGTAGTGCGATATTGATCTTTGTTGTGTGCGTTCATCCTACTGAGGAAGGGTTCTCATCTCACTGTGGTTAATGTCTTGTTTTGCATGTCTTACGGCCTTTGGTGAGGTGGCCGGTACAGGCAATCGGATACCAAACGAACTCAAAACAAAAGCAAATCCAGAAACATGTCAACATCCATCAATCCGTTATCCAAACCGCTTATCCTGTTCTCAGGGTTGCAGGGATGCGGGAGCCTATCCCAGCAGTCATTGGGCGGCAAGTGGGGAATCACCCTGGACAGGTCGCCAGGCCATCACAGGGCAACTTCTCAACAGTTCAAGACAATTTTTTTCACCCCTTCCCTTTCCCCCCCCCCCACTTGTACCCATCCAATTACCCCACTCTTCCTAGCCATCCCAGTCGCTGGGATGCTCCACCCCCTCTGCTGATCCGGGGAGGGCTGCAGACTACCACATCCCTCCTCCGATACATGTGGAGTCACCAGCCGCTTCTTTTCACCTGACAGTGAGGAGTTTCGCCAGGAAGACGTAGCGCATGGGAGGATCACGCTATTCCCCCCCCCCCCGGAACAGGCGTCCCAACTGACCAGAGGAGGCACTAGTGTAGCGACCAGAACACATACCCACATCTGGCTTCCCACCCGCAAACACGGCCAATTGTGTCTGTAGGGACGCCCAACCAAGCCGGAGGCAACACAGAATCAGGAACATTTATTTGTCATTTCTCTTCATGCACTTGTGTACATGAAATTAAATGAAATATCGTTTCCCTCAGCCCACAGCAGTGCAACACAAAGACAAAAACACATCCAAACTACAAGAACACATTCGATTCAGTTCAATTTATTGTCATCAAAAACGATGTGCAGGCACATGCTAAAAATGAAATAAGGGCTGCGGCTTCGCCAAACAGTGCAAGACAGACATAGACAAACGCAGCAAACAAAGTATAAGATATACACACATGAAGACCAAAAGCTAAAAATAAGTTAAAAAAGAGCAAGAGTACAAAAATATTCACAGACATTCAATGGGTAGCCAGGTTCAGGTGGGCAACAGCTTGTGGAAAGAAGCTGTTTTTGTGCCTGGTAGTGCGGACTCTGAGGCTCCTGTAGCGCCTCTCAGAGCGCAGTGGGGAGAACAGTCCATGGTTGGGGTGGGTGGGATCTCTGCTGATGCTGAGACCCCTTCAAAGGCAGCGTTTGTGATAAATGTCTTTTATGGCTGGGAGCTGGGTACCGGTGATATGCTGGGCTGCCTTGACGACCCGCTGCAGAGCTTTATGGTCTACTGAGGTGCAGTTGCCATACCACACTGAAATGCAGCTGGTCAGGATGCTCTCTATGGTGCAGTAGTAGAAGTTGGTGAGAATTTTGGGGGGTAGATGGGTGCTCCTCAGGAAATGCAGACGTTGTTGGGCCTTTTCCACAAGGGCCTCGGTGTTTGATATCCAGGAGAGTTTCTCGCTGATGTGGACTCCAAGGCATTTAAAGCTGGAGACATGCTCCACTTCCACCCCATTGATGTGTATGGGGGAGTGGCTGCATCTTCTAGACCTCCTGAAGTCCACAATCAGCTCCTTCGTCTTCTGTACATTGAGGACAAGATTGTTGGTAGTACACCATGATGTGAGGTGCTGAATCTTGTCCCTGTAGGCCATCTCGTCATTGTTGGTGATACGGCCAATGACTCTGGTGTCATCCCCAAACTTAACGATTACATTTGAAAGATGAGTTGGCAGGCAGTCGTGGGTAAAGAGGGCGAAAAGGAGGGGGCTCAGAACACAGCCTTGAGGGGCACCTGTGCTGAGGATCAAGGTGGAGGAGGTGTGGTCATCTAACCTAACAGACTGAGGTCTGTTGGTCAGGAAGTCCAGGATCCAGTTACAGATAGAGGGGGTGAGGCCAAGGAAGAGGAGTTTGATGGTTAGTTTGGCGGGGATGATAGTGTTGAAGGCAGAGCTGTAATCTATGAACAACATCCGGATGTATGTGTTGTTAGGTTCAAGGTGGATCAGAGCAAAGTGCACGGCAGTGGCATCCGCCATAGACCCTTTGGGACGGTAGGCGAACTGATGTGGGTCGAATGTGGGGGGGGGGTAGTGTTTTTGATGTGAGCCAGAACCAGTCTCTCTCAAAGCACTTCATGGCAATGGGTGTGTGTGTTATGGGTCGATAGTCATTCAGATATGTGGGTGTTGATTTCTTGGGGACAGGAATGATAGAGGTGGTCTTAAAGCATGCCGGGACTATGGATTGGGGCAGTGAGAGGTTAAAAATAGTTAAGACCTCAGCCAGCTGGTCGGAGCATTCTCGGAGGACCCGACCACATATGCTGTCTGGTTCGGCGGCCTTCCATGTGTTCACTCTGCGCAGTGATTTTCTGACCTCTGTGATTGATAGAGTGAGCACCTGGTTTTCTGGATGGCTGTGGATTTTTGTGGTCAGTATTGTCCTTGTTGAAGCGGGCGTAGAAATTATTTAGCTCGTCTGGCAGGGAGGCATCATGGACAGTAGGACTGCTATTGGAGCTTTTGTAGTCTGTGATAGACGGTATGCCTTGCCACATTTGCAGGGGATCGGAGTTATTGTGAAAGTGGTCCTCTATTCGTAGGACCAGTTTCACAATAACTCTGATATACATATATCCAAACTATAAAAAGACCCTACAACAACTACAAAACTCATATATCCAACATATAAAAAAAATTCACTGAGCGAACGCCAGGATGACTGTCGGTCTGCATGGGCTAGCAGTTAGCTTAGCCTGCCCCGCTTCCACATCCTGTCAGACTACCCTCAGTGTTTCCTCCTTGGACACAGCTCCAGGCAGGGCCATGATCCCAGGGCTCACCGGACGCAGCAGACCACGCTCTCCTGGCCAATCCAACGCCAGCTCTCCTAGCCAGACATCTTCGACACACCTCCCCGCACTCCACACGACGACACCAAAAACGCAGTCAATGCTAGGTGAGGCTGCCGCCAGACTGCCCTTGGTGTTATCGGAACTGCTGGTCTGCATGGGCTAGCAGTTAGCTTAGCCTGCCCCGCTTCTGCATCCTGTCAGACCGCCCTCAGTTTTCCTCTTCGGGTGCAGCTCCAAGCAGGGCCATGGTCCCTGGGCCCACGGGATGCAGCAGACCAAGCTCTCCCAGCCGATCCAGCGCCAGCTCACCAAGCCATCAAATGGAGACAAAAACTTAGACGTGGACAAAGACACTGCATGAACGGTACTGGGGGAGGCCACCACAAACGTAAGTTCGCACCACCACCTTTCCACACTGCTACTGGGTTAGGCCGCTGTAAACGTGAATTTGCGCCGCCATCTCAGGGATTCAAACCGGCGATCTCCATATTGCTAGAAAATGGAATAGACTGCTACACTATACAGTAAAAAAGTGAGTGTTAATTTAACTCTGAGAGTGTACAAATGGATCCATTTGTACACTCTCGGAGTGAAATTAACCCTCAGGAAGTTAAATCAACACTCAGGATTTTACTGTGTACCCGGACGCCCTTCAAGACAAATGTCTAACAACTGTTAAGTTGCTGTGTTAAGTATATTCTCTCGGTTGGTCATTTGTTCATACACTTTGACCTTCACAGGATGATAAGAGTTCATTCTGATCTGTTGACACACGTGTGTGTGTGTTTTGAAACACTGCTCCCCAAAGAAAGTGGTCCCATCTTTTCTCTTAATCCCTGTAAAGTGTCGCGGCCTCTCTCTCCCTTGCTCTGTCCCCTCATCTTCACATTTCTTCATTCTGGTGTCTTGCTCTGTCAGCTGTACATGGCCCTGCCGCCTCCTCCCCTGCAGCCCAGACTGGAGATGGTCTCGCCGTTGGTTTAGTAGATGGTTTGTCACACTCGCTGTCCATGTCCTTCAAAAAATGTCAAGCCCTCTGAATGAGTATCAAAGCGATGTGATCCATGTGTAAACGATTTAGGTGTATATGTTACAACATTTTTCTTTTTTTCTTTTTATTCCTCTGAAGGTTGACACGGTGGTGCAGTGGTTAGCGCGGTCACCTCACAGCAAAAAGGTCCTGGGTTCGAGCCCCATGGTAGTCTAACCTCGGGGGGTGTCATCCTGGGTCGTCCTCTGTGGAGTTTGCATGTGTGTGTGTGTGTGTGTGGGCCTTGTGTGACGGCCTGGCAGCCTGTCCAGGGTGTCTCCCCGCCTGCTGCCCAATGACTGCTACTGGGATAGGCTCCAGCATCCCCGTGACCCTGAGAGCAGGATAAGCGGTTCGGATAATGGATGGATGGATGTTACCAAATTTGCAGCCAGTTTTTTTTTTTACAAGTCCCACAATTTTGCTACGAAGATTCACAACCTTCATCTCATTTTAAAAGTTATGACGTCGTTCATCGATTAGGCCATTTACTGTGAGGTGCCTTTCATGCACAGAAACAATGGCGCAGTGTATAAGCTTAACCTCATTACATATTTAGCTAACATAGCTAAATTTAGCATACATAGCTAAGTGCTGGCCCACGGCCCTGCCCGAGAGGAAACACCGTGGCGGTCTGGCGACTGGAGTGTGGGGGAGGGGGGGTATCGAAGGTGTCTGGCTAGAGAGCTAGCATTAGATCGGCTGAGGGAGCCCGGTCTGCTACATCCGATGGGCCCAAGGACCACGGCCCTGCATGGAGCTGCGCCCGAAGAGGAAACACCGAGGGCGGTCCGACAGGACGCGGGAGCGGGGCAGGCTAAGCTAACTGCTAGCCTATGCAGACCGGCAGTTCCGAGTCGTCCTGGCCGGCGTTCGTTCTCTGGGCGGTGGAGTTTTTGGACCACACCGGGTGGGTGGACGGTGTTGTTGGCTGTTTTTGCTTTGTTCTCTGTGTTTTCGGAGGTTTTTGGGTGTGTGTTTTTGTCTTTTGTGTTGCGCTGCTGTGGGCTGGGGGCAACGGAATTTCCTTTCTCTTGTGTACGTACTGGTAAATGAGACGAAAGGACAAATACATTGTTCCCGATTCCTGATATTTATATTATTGTTTAGCACACTTTCAAGCTTTATTTGATCATATTGTAACGTGCATGGATAAGAAGACACGCTGGCCGCTGGCTCGCGGATCTGATCCTTTAGTCGAGCGGTTAGCGATGTCTCCTGCGGTGCGGGCGACGGGGGTTCGCTTCCCGGCCGCGGAGGTTCCTGTTGTTGCGTTGTCCCCCGAATTCGCTACAATATGGATGTGGCAAACGTTCAACAGCCGCTGTTTCTACGTGCGTCGACAAGACACACACATGCCCCTAAAATGACAACCAATGGCGAGCGAAGTGTTTGCACACAAAAAAACCAATGCGAAGTGTCTGACAGCGCTTTTATCATGTCTCCATGAAATGTAAGTAAATGAAATCAATGGCCGGAGGCAGAGAGAGACAGAGAGAGAGAGAGAGAGAGAGAGAGAGAGAGAGAGAGAGAGAGAGAGAGAGAGAGAGAGAGAGAGAAGTGAAAAGGAAAAAAAGAGTACGTGTGTGAGAGAGAGGGTCGCGCCGTCCTGTTTCTCGGAGATGGAGCTGTGATTGCAACTCTTCACCAAAGGGTTGATTCTCAACCGGCAGAGTCACCGTGAGAATGGCCGACAGACCATATCTGGCAGTACTACATGTCATATCAATGCAGCGGCTGGATGCAGACGATATGACAATATTCAATTTCTTGTGCAAAATCTTACAAGTGCAATGTGTGTGTGTGTGTGTGTGTGTGTGTGTGTGTGTGTGTGTGTGTATTGGGGGGGTTGGGGGTGGGGTGGGGGTTATGTCCATCCATCTCTGTTGAGGATTTGCTTCCTTCGCTGTATGCATCCTGATGAGAGGTGACCTGACAGACTGTCACATGGGACTTATCCTGCGACGGGCAGCTCTACTCTCAACCCCATCTCCGCCCCCCCCCCAGCCCGCCAGACCCCATTAGACCGCAGAGGATACTCTTCTGCAGCATTGGGAACGCAGGCGCACACTCGCATTCGCGCAACACACTTTCTCACACCTACACACGCTTGCGGAAAAAAACGTCGCCCCCCCCCCACAATGTCACACGATAATGTTGTGTGCCTAGCACGCATTCAGGTGGAAAATTACACTGCCCAATCAATTGGTAATAGAAAGTCTTTCCTCTCGTCGTGGCCAATTAAATGGTCACAGCGTGCCATCCCCTCCAAGCAACGGCCAATCAATTGCTCACAAAGGTTCTCATTATCATGTAGATCCTGGTTAAATGTCATCATTATTCGTTGTTTCCATGGATACGCATGGATGACACGCGGCAGGTAATGGAAGGTTGTAATAAACAAACGGATCAAAAATAAGGAAATTGAATAAGAATAATCGTTCTTTTGGACATCATGGACCCTTCGTTTTATGATAATCCAAGTTTTCCCTTTGCAAGTTTTTTTGTTTTGTGGCGTTAATTTTACTGGATTTGATCAAAGCTCATTTGAATAAACATTTTACTCCATATTAGTCTGGGTAATGAAGTGGATCTCAAAAGGGGAGTGCTTTTGCTGCGAGCGAGGGGGCTCTCTGCGGCGGCACAAAGGGAGAGAGGAGAGACACGGGTCACCTCGGCGGGGGGAGTGCAGATTGCACAGCGTATGTAATCTAAAGCAAAATACGAATAATGAGATGCAATTTTGCTTTACAACAGTTCGAATTTGTAGCATGATGAAGAGAGATTGGGCTGGGAGGGCTGGGGCTTTTATCTGGCGTATGCTCTTTGTACTGCAGAGGCCTGTTAATATGCAGGCAGGTCATGTAGAGGCCTTGTCATTATATATGCCATCTCTGATAGTGTCAGCTCCACTGTTTGCATATAGTACTGTATGTTTATGTGAGAGCTGTCACGGCCAACCGGCGACCAAAAGATGACTGTCGCAAATGTTCGTTTGCCCTTGTTAAACAGTCCTTGGGTGTTAATATCAAGCAAACAGATAATTGGCCACCAGCATTTAGAATGAAAATGACTGTAAATGTTTGAGGGCTGCCACTAGAGTGTGTGGCCTGAACAATATCCTGACACCTATTTGTCCCACAGGAATGCATGGACGTGTGTGGGTGTGTCTGTGTGTGCACATATATGAGGTGCCGTTTAGGCCTTATATCAAGACAGCTTGCACATATGCTGCTCTTTCCTCACACATACACATAAAAAGCTTGCCCATACACTGCTTTTGCTCACACATACACAAAAACTTGCACACGTTATTTTTACCTTGCACATACACATAAAATGCTCTCATATACAATACTTTTACCTCACACATAAACTACATTTCTCACATATAACATGTAAAAAAAGTTCACCCATACACTATACCTTGCACATAAACTACATTTTCTCACACATGACATATTATAAAGTTCACACATACACTACTTTTACCTGCACATGCACATAAAAAGCTTGCACACACACTGCTTTTTCTCATAAGCTGTTAATGTGACGTGTGAATGAAGAAAGTTGTGTATATGCAAGGAAACAATGGTATGTGTGTGAGCTCATGGTAAAAATAGTCTGTGTCCAAGTTTTTTACGTGTATGTGTGAGGAAAAAGTGGTGTATGTGCAAGCTTTCTTGATATATGGCCTAAACAACACCTCATACACACACGTGCATGCACACAGACACACACATATGCTTGCACGCAGGCACACACATATGCATGCACGCAGGCACACACATATGCATGCATGCATACAGATGAATAAAAAATGTTCTGCTCTTCACGTGAGTGAGAAGAAGGTTTAAGATTAAGGAACTCAATTAGAAACTGAGGGAAAAAAATATCAAAAATATGTAATATTAGCAGGAGGGTTTTTTTTTAATTCTATGGAGCACTGTTGTTTTCTTATCATGTTTCTGACTTCATTCTCGAAGATTCACTACACCTTGCATTTCCAATTGACTCTTAGCCCCTCCAAAAGTGACTGCTGGGGAGAATTCTCGTTTAAAGTGCGATGAATGAAGTGGTCTCTGTAATTGAAAGGAGCACAGCTGTGATGTTTCATGGCCTATTCCACCTCCATAAAGTACGTTTATTAATAAGGGCAATAGTTATTTACTGTCTGGAAAAAACAGGTTCTGGTCCATTATAAACCCAGCACACTTACTTAAACCTGAAATTGATAAAGTGCAAAATGTACCATAATTGGATTTATCATTATCCCTGTTCCATTATTCTAAAATTCCTCCCAGCTTAATGACTCACTCTTTTCCGCGCCTCAGAAGTTTCTATCATGAATTACCATTAAGGCCTATAGAAAACCTTCCTGCTGACTAGCACACGCACCCCCCACGCCCCCCCCCCACACACACACCTATATGAATTCTTGATTAGTCCAGAAATCAGGGAATGCTTGGGTCTCAATAGAAATGTCACGGTGAGTCGCAACCTTTACTGGAGCACGTTATCTGCTCTGATAGTGCGGCTGGGCTGGGACAGGGGGGACGGGGGGTGGGAGGTGGTGGTGGTGGTGGGGGGGTAGACCAAGGCGATGCGATTGGATTTGAAAGGTCCCCGTGGTCCAAGGCCTGCCCGGGGGCTATCTCGCCTCCGTAGTTCAGTCACTAACACCAGCACCGCAGCATGCCGTCCGCACAGCAGAGTTTTACAGATCTGACCATTCCCAATGTATCGGCATCTCCCCGCCCCCCCCCCCAAATTAATCAACGGCCGAGTGTCTTACAGAGGGAAGGACCAGAGTCCAGAGATGTGAAGAGGCACTACACAGAAGGGGGAGACCGGATCCTTCTACAAAACCCCCCGGTGCGCGTAAAAGACAGATTTTCACGCGTGCTGTTTCCATTTAATTTGCAACGGCCATTTCATCTTTGGTGTAAACGACGAGAGGAGCAGGTTATAAAAGAGGGAGAGGGCCGGAGAACAGGGGAGGGAGGAGTAGAAGGGTATCGGAGGAAGGCATGTTTGTGGAAGTGCTGACACGGGGGATCTGTCACCATATGTTAGAGTTACCATGAATAAAACTGACAATGCCAGCTCCTTCTCTGTAACCGGAGAGACCAGAGGGTACCCTTATTGTCAGCTCGGATAGAGATACGAAAACCGACGTTACATAAGCCATAGCGCCGCCCAAGCAGGCGGCATGGAGGATTACTTCCATCTTGACCATTTCCCTGGGCAAGTGGCTGCTAACTAAACGTATTGACAGCTGGGTAGAGAAACGCATCGCACAGCACAGAAAAGAGATTTCTGTTTCAAAGTGGTTGGTTCAATGATTTCAGAGGATCGTAATCACGGCCTCCTCACCGGTTAACCTCTATTTGGACACTAGGGGGCAGTAGTGATCAACGTTGTCTACAAGACAAACTGCTGCGTGCAAGTCTATGAAGGTGGATGTTTTTCTGTCATGTTTTCTGGGTGAGGTCAGAAGGCTGCATTTCTTTTCCTTTCCCAGTTATTGCATATTCCCTATGAATGCTTTGTGCTGCATGATAACAGAATTTGAATATAATGTCAAAGCAGTGCACAGCAAACCGACTTACATGGTGTACCCTATAGAGCCCATACACTACCCTCCTAGATATCAACTACTGGGAACCAATGCAGTGGGTGTGTCACTCGGCCAATCAAACCGAAGCAAGGTGAAACGCAGTACACATGACGGCGTCTAAGATGGACTGAATTCAAGCGAATACGTCAGCATTACAATAATTTATTATACGTTAGGTTGCCGAAAGATAAAGAACTATAACCAACATGTCAGCATATTTTTTGGCCTCTGTAATGTTCTGTCTGAAATGAGGCCCACTTTGAAAGCATCGCTGGTTTTGAAGCAGCGAAGTTATGTCGATTTTGGCCAGTTAAGTTTTCTCGGCGGGAAACTCAATAAACACCAAAGATAAAAGAGAAAAACAAAACATCGAATGAGGTAGGCCAGCTCTTTGACTGTTTGTTTTTCAGTTTTCTGATGGTCATTCAACACCCACTCTGTTTAAAGTGCAGCTCCCAGAGTAGCTTGGCTCCTCAGGGTGACATTTCCTTGGCGGGGGGTTGTTGTAGGGAGTCGCTAAATGCTGGCTCCAAGGTTGCTCAGCTGCCATCCAAATCCTCAATTTCTGCACCTGTTTCCGGCCATTTAGGGGCGGTTCTGGTGATTGACTGCTTGCCCTTGACCGGAGCAGCACTCGCACTTGAGATTTGTTCGACTCGGCCTCCTACGAGCGAGTGTTTTAGCTCAAAGAAAACTCTAGTTAGTGTTTTCTTCCTCCTTTTTTTTGGCTCAACAACAAACTCAACAACACTCCTTCACTTCCTCAATATCGAGGAAGTGAAGCTAGCTAAACCGCATGAAGCGCTTTGGATTCCCACGGCCGGTGAACTGTGCACAGATTTGTCCTTTGGGGAGGTGCAGCAGGGGAGGAATAATTAGACAGGAGGCACTCTGGCTTGTATCCCACAGTATGTATTCATTTTGTCAAGGAAGGATTCCCATTGAGGGTGAATTTTCCTCTATGCTTAATTTGGAAAACCAGATTTAATTAGGACTGTGGCTGCTGGCATCCTGCGCTGTAACTACCACACAACCAAATTCAGGCGAAAAACCTTTTTAACATGAATGAGGTGGAGAATTTTTTTTTTTGGTACCCCACCTCCTCCTTCCCCTATCTTCCAGTGAATTCCTGTTGGAATACACTTTTATGTTATCAACACAGAGCCTGATGTCTCAATCTGGCAACCCATCTTTTATTTTTCCAGTTATAATTATGGTGAAATCGTTCCCTAACAGGTGAAATCAGTCAAGCGGAGCTAATGGGATTTCGTAGCTCAGCATTGAGACATAACTTTTCTGTCTGGAAAACCCTAATGCTTTATAACAAGATTGAAGCATGAAAGACAGCGGTAGAAAAGAGAAACAGGGATGTAGTACGGCTATAAAATATCAACTTGTAATGACAAGTAATCCTATAGTGCACTGAATATTTGAAGGGCGAGGAAATTCTATTTTCAGATTCAAACTGGCAGTTCCAGCAGCCCGCAACTGGTCTGTTTATTTTGCTGAACCCAAACCTTCACCACCCAAGAAAAACATGTCTGCTCCTTCATTTGAGATGCCATGCCAATTCACATCCTTTATGAGAATTAAGCAAAAGTAAATGAAAAAGGTTACTGTGAGAATGCTTAAATGTATTTTATGGTCCATATGTTGATGGGTTTTTTTCCGCCCTGGTTCAGAAGTGAGAGCAACACATAGATTAATGAAGTAATAGTCATATTACATGGATGCACATCCTCAGCCTCCATCTCACTGTTCAGGCTGGAGTTTTAAATGGCTTCACCTCCCAGAGACTTGATTCCAAGGTTATAAATATTGAGCTGTAGTTGCATGTTTTTTTTTACTGTTGCTTTTTCTTATTTTCTGTATTTTGATGCCATTATGTACAAGTATATGTATATGTTATGTATAAGTTATGTATAAGACTCACTGTGACATTATTCTTTTGTGTATGAGGCTTACTAAGGCTCTGTGATTATTATAACCTAAATGCTGCTTTTGTTGACTGTTGTTAGTATTGCTCATGGGGTCTGTGGGAGGTGTGTCGTAATGTTTCATTGTAAAAACGTGTTTTTCTTGCACCATATAGCACCTCTGAAATTGAGGGGTTTCCTTCTTTAAGTCAGGAAAATTCTGTGATTTTAAAATTGTCCTGATGATAGCTGCGATATTGCAAGCTTTTCGATTACTTACCCACATTGCAGCTCTGGCAAGGTCTTCTTCTACTTTTCAATGAAGCATGATAGTCAATAGATATCAACACATCGGTGTCTCCAGAGGACTTCCAATACTGATTTAAGTGAGGGTGTGGCGGACACTAGGGGCTACATTTTTCACTTACACTCATATCTTCACTTCCATTTCTTTACGCTTTTTGTGACTATGCTGATGATAGTTATATTCACCTTGAGTGCCTAATAAATGTAATACAAATATGAGGCAGGGGTTTGGTTTAGGTCTTAGTTGGGAGGCAGGTATAATTAGGAGTGGTTCATCTGGACAACAAGAGACACCTATAATCAACTAACCTGTGCCTTTTATATGAGCAGGCAGAGGGAGTAACCTGAACATGCTGCCAAGCTCACACTTTGTATGTATGTATGTACATACGTACGTACGTACGTACATACCTTCTCCTGGATTGCCACCTTGCTGTGGTGGATAAGCTTGCATGTACCAATGAGCCTAAGAGCTATGCCGTCCAGAGCTTGGCTCCTGGTAGGGTCACCCAAGGTGGATAGGTCAAGGGGGAGGTTCCAGACGAAGTGTGAGCCAACAAAGACCTCACCGGCGGAACTGGCGGAAGATGTCTCCAGGTCACAATGGCAGTGAAGGTGGATGAAGGCTGCAACAGAGGGTGGTCCCCAATTGTCTTGGTTCTCCATGCCATTGGACTCTGGCCACTCCCTGCCAAGGACCGTGTGGTGGTTGCAAGCCCATCAGCCTCTCCACGTAAAAAGCTGTCCTCCCATTATGCGGCTCCAGGATCAGCCTCTATGCCCAGCTGAGGACCCAGAGGGAGGGAGGACTGTCATACTCGACCTCGAGTGACCGCTGGTGGTTGGTTCAAGATAACTGATGATCACTTCGACTTAACAAAGTCAAGAGATTATTAAAGACACTGGACTGCTGGGCTTCTGGAACCTCTTGTTATAATAAAAATTATGATTTTAAGTTGCTTCAAGTATGTCCTTCGTCCTGAAGTGCTGAACCTCATCTTAGATTATAACAAAACTGTCTGATATTGAATGTTAGATGTAACAGTATGTCACCAATAGATGTTTTAAGGATGCACAAATTCGCCAAACATCTTCAAAACCTGCCGCTTGAAAGGCGAGTTTTACTTTTTACTCTGACCGGGGTCCTAAGAAACAGCTCATATGGGGACTCAGTTTCTTTCCAACTAAATATGAAATATTTCCAAAGTTGGGTTGTTATCATCAATTCAGAATCAGAATCATTAATCTCATCCTGAATTGTCTTGTAAATGTATACTAGCTTCAATTTAAAAGAAACAGGAACCATATTTTCTTCCAAATTTCTGAAGTACCAATGGAAGATCTGATTCAATCCAGTTTGAGCAGTTAACTTTGCCATAGGCTCATTATTGATTTTATAACAACTCCAAGTGTTTTATGTAGTTACATAAATTCATCATTCCATTTTTCAATCTCATTTAGGTGACTATTTATGCCGTCAAATAATTTGTAATAATAATTCAGTGGCAGATTATTGTCTTTATGGACGTATACTGAAACACTGTCAGATAGACTTGATAAGATGTCAAGGGTTGCAGACTTATTCAATATGAACATTTCTGGCCCCACTATGAAAAACATTCATTTATGAATTCCTGATAACATACAAGAGTAAATTAGCTTGCAAACTTAATGCTGTATGAGAGTTATTCCTTCTCACAGCATGCGGACCTTACAGGTTTGGCCAGTATATACCGTCTGAAGTCATGCAGCTTGGATTGCTCAGTCCATGGATGCTGTAGAGGACTTGCTAGTGAGACCGCCATAATGTGAATTCTAGTGATAACAAGATCAAACAGTGAAGTCGACTGAACTCTGTGAAATAAGCCATTCTGTGGCCATTTTTACACAATATTTTTGCTTGTGACAGGACAAAAGGTTGTTTTTTTCGGGGGGGGGGGGTCATATTGCATTGCATTGCATTGTCTGCGGTATCTGGTGGCTTTTTCTGAATACTCCAAAAAGATGTCATTGCTTTCAAGTCACTCTCGTCACGGCGTGTTATCCCTCCAAATGAGATAAACCTGAAGTCCTATGAACTGTCATATGTCGTTTGATTGTACACTCCCTTGGATGCCATGCAGTGGGGTTTTAAAGGTCATATGTACATAATTTTCTCGTCTGCAGATAGCGCACATGTGAGGTCGGCCAGGTAAAGAGACAGCTTAGACCGGCTCAGACAAGACGACACAAAGACGGATGAAAGGAGCAAAGTGAGGGGATCACAATATATATCCTTCCCTATTCTCTCTGAAAACGAAAAAAAGAGAAGAAGCTGTCAAGGTCACCGAGATGATAAACCAGAATCTTCTCCAAGTCCCTTTCTTTTTTTTCCCTCCTCCCCCCCTCCCTTTTCCTCATCTGTTTTTTTACTCCTCTCTTTCTGTCCCTTCCCCTCTCCTGTCTCTCCATCCTCCCCTGATCGGTCGGCAGACAGCGTGTAAGTGCTCTAACCCAGAGAAGTCTCTGGGAGCCATTGTGATTGGCTGTGCTCTGCAGAACTGTTCACAATCGATTAAGGCACGGTGAGCTCCCCTTAACAGCTTTTCTCTGCTGCTGCTATGGCTTTGATAGTGTCACACAGACTCCAAGTTCACTCTTGACCCATCATGCACTGTCTTCTCTCTCTCTCCTCTCTCTCCTTTACCTTTCATATTCAAAGCCCCCCAACTGCCTCGCTTTATTGCTACTCAGAGATGTCCCTTCTTTCCCCCCCCCATACCTTGCACAACGTTTGCCTTTCTCTGTTCTGTTTCTTTCGCAGTTCTCACTTTTAAAGTCGCTTAAATCCCCGGCTCCTCAGTAGTCACCCTGTCCCCACCGTTCCTCCTTACTCTCTCCTCGGAGAGAGGGAGGCGAGTGGAGAATGACGGCGATAGAGAGAGAATCAGACAAATATGGGATTGTGACAGTCACGAGAGCAATTATAACGAGTAGTATGGGTGATGCTGTGCATGGTATGTGATCACGAGCGCGTTCATATGCACGTGTGTGTTTATGTGTGAGTATATGTGCATGCACGTGCCCACGCGTGTGCATGTGCGTGTACAAGCATGCTGTTGAGCATATTTTGTTTATCTATGTGTGTGACTGTATAAGTGAGGGTGTGTTTGTCGATAAGTACGTTTATATTCGTACGCTGTGTACCTTTTCATTTGCGAGAGTGTAAATATCTCTTCAATACATGTAGCCCTCCCCCACCCCCCAGCCCCCAGCACCCCGCCTCCTCGCATGTAATGTTGTATGAGCAAAGATAACTATGTGAAAACAGATATGCTGCCTTGGCTGTTCTTTGTCGTCCCTGTGAGGGTTTCGTTCATCACCCATTAAGTCGTTTGCTCAGTCGCTGGCTTCCTTTGCCGCCGTGTCTCCTCTTCCTCCCGATGAAGAAGAGAACGGACCGTGGCCTCTTACGAGGAGGAGCAGCAGCTGGGGCAGAATTAATTCGGATTCAAACTAAATGGTCCAGATGCACAGCTTCGAACTGCCGGGCCCTGTGCGGCGTTGTTCGCGTGGCGGGTCAGTGGGGAATGGAGCGACGCCTGGACAAAATGATGCGTGTTGCTATGATTTTTATTATCAAAAGGCAACGAAGCGTTCGCTCAGAAACACAAAGATGCGCAGTGAGATAGGCCAATGGCTCGATCTGTCAAACCGGAGTGTTTCTTTTCTCTCCCTCCCCCCTTTTTTTCTTTTTCTACAATTTTCTCATTTGTTTTTTGTGGCTCACAGAAAAAGCTTAAAGTATCATTTAACTCTACCACCTGCCTCTGACGGGGCGTGCAGCAGGTAAATAATGCTACCTGCTCTATGCGAACGCGTCTTCACGTCGCTCACTCTATTCTATTCTATTCTATAACTGGTTTGTCTATAGTCTTTTTGTTGCATCTGGGGTTTTTTGTTTTTGTTAAATCCCCCCCCTTTTCTCCCCAATTGTCCCTCTCCAATTACCCCACCCATCCGAGCCGTCCCGGTCGCTGCTCCACCCCCTCCGTCAATCCGGGGAGGGCTGCAGGCTACCACACGCCTCCTCCGATACATGTGGAGTCGCCAGCCGCTTCCTTTCACCTGGCAGTGAGGAATTTCACCAGGGGGGGATGTAGCGCGTGGGAGGATCACGCTATTCCCCCCCCTTCCCCCTCCCCGGATTGACAGAGTGAGGAACAGGCGCCCCGACCGACCAGAGGAGGGGGTAGTGCAGCGACCAGGACACATACCCACACCCGGCGTCCCACCCGCAGACACGGGCAATTGTGTCTGTAGGCACGCCCGACCAAGCCGGAAGTACCGCGGGGATTCGAACCGGCGATCCCGGTGTAGGGAGGCAACGGAATAGACCGCCACGCCACCCGGACGCCCTATGTTTTGTTGATCTTATAACTGGTTACATAAATGGGTGACGTGTGCACTTGTATTATTGGTCCATTTTGGTGGTTACCAGACTGGAGCAGCCCTTCCTTTAGCCATGTGATTTTTGTCTCGCCGTCTCTTTGCGAGGCTGTGTCTCGTGCGTTGTGTATGAATGCATAAAGGCGTAAATTGGAGCAACTGTGCGCCACTCCTCTTCCCCGCCCTTCATCCTCTCTGTAATCAGCTCCTCAGCTCTGTGGTTGGAGGACTCTTTTCACCCCACCCCACCCCACCACCACCACCACCACCACCACCACCACACCCCTCCTCTGTGTCTCTAGGACTTGCATTTAATGCAATCATAAAAGGGCCCCGGAGAGATGCGGCATAGACAAAACTGAGAGCCTCTGTAAATGTCACATGAACCAAAGATGGCAATTGCAGAAAATGCCTCCGACTAGCTGATGCAAACTTCCAACGGCCAAATGTATGCTGCAAAATCCCCCGGGGCGAAGTAGTTTACCGGGGCTATATACCCTCCGTAGGCATCTGATTTTAACTGCTCCTGATGACAGGTGTCGCAGGTAATGGAGGAAAGACAATGTCCCACTCTCGGCGCAGACATGATCTCCGGGCCCCCGCTCGCCACGTTTGTTTGAAGAAAGTGATCTTCGGAGGACGACGGCGGCGGACGGCGTCCCCTGCCAAGCTCCCCTCTCCTAAGAGCTGTAATCACAGCAGACTGCATGTCAGCGCAGCCTGCTCTAATTGGCCTGTCACTCTCCATGTGCTGGAAGGAGGGGCCGGCCTTTGTGGGGCTGCCATGGTGACTGGGCCATTTAATGAGGGAGCACGCTGTGACTAATGACATCCCTGAGCCCATCGGATACACAGCAAATGGACAATTTGCTGCATCACTCGCATCACTCACACAACAATACACAAATACAGAACATCCTCGTCAAACCCTATTGAAAATAAAGATAGTTTCTTCCCCCCTTCTTTCTTTTTGTGTTTTTTCCACCGTTTGCGGACGTCAGAACCAATGCTCGGGCCACCATCTATCATCGCAGGGGAGTTTCGTGCCATAATGGCGCTGTAACTGATAAGCCCACCGCTAATGTTATAAGGAGATATTAGCTAGGAGATACACATCCATTAATTATTACGTGGCCCATTGCTCACAAGGCGGTAATGGGAAACATCCAAGGGAAATCATCCATATGAGGGCCGTGGAACAGAAGCGAGGCGTGCTAACACCATCGACCATGTTAGCGAAGGGTACGCAAGCCGTCCCGTTCGGTCATCTTTCATCTCCTCCATCACGTTGTTTATTGGCCCATTAGTGACCAAGTGACAGTGCAGAATGTGTGCATATCTGTCAAGTGTTTCACACTCTAAACTGCCCCGAAACCCGCTGCGGTTCTTTTTTTTGTGGATCTCTCGAGGAGTAATGACGTGTTTTATGCGACGCCATTCATGCAAGTTAAAGTCAAAATGCCATTAGCGTTACTTGTCCGGCAAGAATGGGATTTTTGGGCCCGCTTTGGCGGCATAAAGATAATAGTGCATGGTTAAAGGAAGGCATACAATCGCTACCTCACTTTGCACAATTAGACTCATTACAGATAATTAGCGCCTTGCAGAGGTACCATATCTGGAGTTAAACATGCTTGTACAATCAAACCATGAATCGAAATGGAAGGGAGACGTAAGTCCCCTTGCAGCCCTGGTTGATCCGCAGTAATAATGTTTTGATAAGCCATCGTCTCATTTGTGAATATTAATGAAGACTTCAAGGGGAGACGGTGCACATGTGTCACCACCTATTCTCACTACGTACCTGATAGGCTGTTGCTCCTGATGCCTATCTGAGACGTAGCCGGGTAAGTGGGACAGACTGTCACGCCGCTAACGTCTCTCACTTTTGCACACACACCCCCCTCCCCCTTTAGCTGCGGTTTCATTTGAGAGTAAGCTCACCCCCTGCATGTGACAGCTGAGAGGCTTGTGACGTCAGCAAAAGACACTGACGTTTTGTTTAGGATTTCAGCAACCGTGTCCAAATGTGCACGCTGACACACGCGCGCGCGCGCACGCACACAGATTAGAAAGCATACCGCGCTGCGTCATGAGGCCTTTTCTTCGAGGCAATGGAGCGTCCCGGGATGATTAGAAGCGATATCTCTGAAGGGCATCAAGAACGTTTACAACCCGTGTAGACTCTGAGAATCGATAATGACACGAAGACCCTGGGCAGGTTAATGATGTGTGAGGGGACCGTTATGTACAAAATCCAGATTGTTACTTTTGGAAATGGTGCATGCATCACACCGGAGTATTGAAGTCTGAAAGCTTTGGCTGATCTGAAGGCTGGCTCGTGACCCTTGGCGAAATGCGACATCAAATAAGGAGAATCAATCACAGAGACAGTGCTCAGGCATTACAGACTCAAGGAGATGGCCTGCCCGGGCAGCCCTGGTGGCTAGCCCTGGTTTAACAACGCATTATAAACACGCTGATGACGGTGGCCGATAAGTGAGCACTCGGCGGCAGAGCTCTTCTAAATCACAACGGCGGGTGAGGGAGACTCCCCTTAGATCAGCACCAGGGGGTATTTAGGGGGCCTACTCCTCGGCTAACCAACCATGGCTACCGGTTTGGCTACCAGTAGGGGCATTCCAGGTTGATGAGACAGGCAACCCCTTGGAGGAGAAATTTATTGGTATAGATTTTGTGCTGCTGCTGGTGCATTGAATTAGTGTGACCAAGCAGGTGGGCAGAGGGAAATGGGCTGTTCTGAGAGTGAATTATACGCAGTCACACACTCAATTTACCCCTGCAAACCTAGTTGGGGGGGGGGGGGGGGTGGCGCAGGCATGGATGCATGCATAGTCTGTGGCGTGATACGCATGTACTGTGACACATACATTTCCAGATAGACACGCCGTCGCTATTAGCTAACAAGATTAAGGACATTAAATCAACAAAACACACTTTTAAAATCCCATTTCTCATCTCTATAATGGATTGAATTTTTATTTCAGGGAATGATATGGAATTAATTATTTTGAAGGGCAGATATGAACGGGTAAGGAGATTGTTGACTCATTTCATGATATATACAAGGAAGGGTTTAGTTTAGTATTTCAAAAGCATACAGCCTCGAAATGATTAGAATATATGTGGTCCTTATTTTGTGTGTCGTTAATTTCCAGCTAGAACTTATGTTCCCCTAAGCATATTAGATCATGACTGCACGCTATATAAGTGACCCTACAAGAGCAGCGGCCTCGCATACAGTAAGTGGGTTGCTAAGCTGTTGTTTGTGCTGAGTGACTGTCTTCGAGCGTCTTGATGCCGCTCCATATAAAATATTCATCTTCATTTCACAGGCCATGAATCATCAAGGTGTTTTTATCCCTCTGCCCCGTTTTCTGTCCCGTGGCAGGGAAGACAGCTGGTTGAAATTAGACACCAGATTGTGTTACTTATACCGCAAGCAGGAGTGATGCCGATCGCTCCCCAACCCAATGAGCAATCTGTTAGCGCACCCACTCAAGGGAATTGGATCATAGGTATGCATATGTAGTATTTTACGTCTGACCTCACACCGAAGCTATGCTAAGAGCCTCTCGGCAGCCTCAGTGCAGCGGTGTTGTTACAGTGTTGGGTTTACATTGGGTTTGACAGTATCTTGTGCATGCAACCGAATGTTAATCCCATGCAGTTTAACCAGCTGTTAGGTAGCCTGTGTATTTGAGAAACCCTGCAGATGTCAGGGTGATGGTGGGCGGCTGTCAGGTCTCGTTGACATGAGATTTACGTTCCGTGGCTGTTGGGTGGATATCACGTGAGTGTCACTGGGTTGGCGTTCGATGTAAAAATCCGGAGTTTAGTTAACACTGACGTCGCTAGCTTGAGTCTGCAGGGGTAGAGGAGGTGCAAGGAAGCTGAACTCAATTGGAAACACCAGCGAAACGAGATAAACATCTAATAACACTGGACAACAACATTTTTTAAGCACTTTATGCTCCCTGAAAAAAAAATATTAGAGATTATGATAGACAATGTCAAGCTGGTCACAACAATAATTCCAGATTTGCTGTATCACGTAGGAATTTGGAGAAACATTAAAATAACTGTGATGGCCTAGCGGCCTGTCCAGGGTGTCTCCCCGCCTGGCGCCCAATGACTGCTGGGATAGGCTCCAGCATCCCCGCAACCCTGAGAGCAGGATAAGCGGTTTGGATAATGGATGGACGGATTAAAATAACTTTTATCGAATTTAACATGTTTAATCACATAATGCTGTTGACGCATTGTGTTAGTTCAACTGAGCTTAAAATGCTTTGCAGCTGATTTTCGTTTGTACTCAGCATCTGGTGCCTCTCGTGTCAGTGTTCAACAACAGCATTGATGGATTCCAGTTGCCCCAATACCTCTTTTCCATGGTCCCAATGTCCTGGTGAACCCTTTCACGATGTTTGTCACTGACTGCACCAAGATCAGCAGGGAAGACATCCCAGTGTGAATGCAGAAAATTAATTTTCAACGACATGTTGCACTTCATGGCTTTGTATGCCTTAAGCATGTTGTCAAGCAGCTCAGTGTAGTTTGGTGCTCTGTAGATGCCAAGAAAATTCTCAACAACATCCCCATATGCCTTCCATGCTATCTTCTATGGCCCCACTAGCAGATCTTCTAACTCCCTGTCATTGATGACCTGTCTGATTTATGGCCCAACAAAAATGCCGCCCTTAGTCTTGGCATCAGTTATTCTGGGAAACCTGGATTCTTGGAAACCTTGGAAATCTGTCTCAAACAATGAAATCCAACACCTTCCTGTTGATTGCTTCCTCAAACATTTTCCTCAACCGAGTTTTACATGAAGAGGAGGCAGAAATATCTTTGTTGGGTCGACAAGCGGTTTATGCGCCACACTTTTCTGCCCTGGAACGAAGTGCTTATGGAGCAGCCAGTTCTTTTTAATGTAATGTGACTCTTTAGCACAGCTATCCCATTCACAGAGGAAACAACAGTACTTTGTATATCCGAGCTGCATTCCTAGTAGCAATGCCAATACTTTTAGATCACCACAGATGTTCCAGTCATATCTGTTTGTACTCTGTGTGTTCCAACAACAGTTCCATGTTATTGTAGGTTTGTTGCATGTGTACTGCATAGCCACAGGGTACTGAAGGGTGGACATTGCCATTGTGTAACAGGACAGCTTTCAGGCTTTGACGAATCTATACAAAGATGCCATTGTTTGTGGGTCATGCACACAACCCAAAGCCATGAACAATCCATCAATGTCAATACAGAAACAGAGGTTGTCAACCTGCGGAAAGAAGTTTGTCAAATGTTCTTGATGGTTCTGAAAGATAGAAATTTGTTGTACCTGGTGACAGCAAACCCCATCCTTGCAATCTTGAACCAAGTAGTTCCGCTTTAGCCTTTGACAAATCTAAGTCTGCGACCGGGTCATTTAATTCTGGCTGTGTTATCAGATGAGGATAACCAGGCATAAAGGGTTCAACATCTGGACCAGTGTCGTTTCCCACATCTGGTTCATGCATTGTGGCATCTTCATCTGCTTCATCTAGGCTCCATGTCTCTGGTGGCTTCAGTACTGGCAAACTGTCACCATGTGGCACTGGCCTCATGGCTGAAGGCAGATTGGGGTATTCAATAGATTTCTTATTTCTAGTAGAGAAGCCAGATTCATTGCTCAGACAGAAGTAACAGTCCGTCACGTGACCCTTCTGTTCTCGCCATATCATTGGGACTGCAAGTGCCACTGACTACCGAGCACCTCTGGGCCAAGCTCTAACAAGCGTCTAACCAAGCATCTAACCTGACTAAGTGTGCCCAGGCATGCCTAAGACAACATTTGCATAGCACCTACACTGAGTGCATGCCCAGGCATACCTGGACTGACCAAAACAGCTTGCTTTGTGGGCAACATACTAGTAGACTTAAAATATGACGGGAAAATCACAAAAATAGGTTATAGCTACAAAATAGTATCTGATAGGAAAATTTTAAGGCGATTTTCGTGATCAGCAGTCCAAAATCCATAAAATATACCTAAATGTGTTCAGGAAGCAAAATCTTCATTGTCCAGTGTAACCTGAACGATGTGCCTGCACTCACACTCGGTGTTGTAAACTTTAAACTTTAAATCTAAATGTAAAACTTTGTGCTGCAGAGTTTAACATGCTGTACCGAAAACAAATTCCACCTGCCTTGGTCGTGTGGCTAATAAACGATCTGATCTAATCTAATCTCATCTAACTGCACGTTGGGGTAATTTGGTGAATGATGGCACTTGTGAGATGAGCCGGTAGATTCCTGAAGGTGGCATTGCCTAATGTTATGTGTCATGAACAATGATAGGTTAGGGGCATCAGGTTCAGTCGTGGCTTTTTGCATTACCTTGTTGTTTAAATTGAGCTTTTGCTCATTTTGAAGTACGGCACAAAGGATTGTTATCCATCCATCCATCCATTATCCGAACCGCTTATCCCGCTCTCAGGGTCGTGGGGGATGCTGGAGCCTATCCCAGCAGTCACTGGGTGGCAGGTGGGGAGACACCCTGGACAGGCCGCCAGGCCATCACAGGGCATATTTAGCTTAATCACTTTGAAATGTGTGTATTTTTTTTAGCTTTTAAATGACCCTTTTCAGTATAAGCCTGTAACAGCTACTCATTTTATAATAACTATTATTATTATTATTATTATTATTATGATCATTATGATTATAAGACTCAGCTAAGATAAAAAAATTTCTAGCATGATCACAGACATTGATCAACTTGTTTCTTCGCTGTTCACCCACACCGTACGTACGTCTGCATTAACCAGGGTTGTGGTAACACTGTAGCGCGTATGATGCCGAGTACTCGCCTCCATTCACTGTCTTGTAAATCAATCAGCCTGGACTTGTGTTGTTAAACCTTACAGAGTAGTTGTGAGGGGCTTGTGAGTCATGCCGTACTCCGGTGAAGAGGACGAGCAAAGGCGTTGATAGATGGTCATATTCTTTTAAGGAGGCAGAGAACAGATTGTGATTAATTTTACGACATGGTAGTTTGCTGGGACTGGTTAGAGGAGAGAGGCCCTGCGGTATTTTTCTCCCTTCTTCTCCTTTAGCGGTGTGTATGCGACAACGTGCTTTAATGCATCCTTTCATTTTCTGTGCACGCCACCGGCTGCTTGCGATGCAAATTGCCAAGCCACTCACTCTGGTGTCCATATCATTTTTGCGATTCTCCCATAATGATGTTAAGATGAAAATGAATAACTCTGCCATACTGACATCCAATTTGGCGAGCATTTCTTCGCAACCTCTGAAATAGAAAATGGATGACACGTACTAATCGAAAATGGATATTAACAATTGAATTGAAGCAGGCCTCTCTCAGCAGTCAATTCTAATAAAGGTCCTTTATGTTAGGTTACACATGACCAACATTCATATCAATCTTCGGCTCCGTTTCTCTTCTTTAACTGTAAGTGCTTACCACACTTGTCCAAGTACCTGCAAAGCTGTGTCTTATGTCTCAGTATGTGCGTGTGGAAACAGGCTGCATTTTATTATTGGTGAGTGTGGTTTGTTTATCCTTCAAAAGGAACCATTAGTCAAACAAACAAAGAGCAGTATGTGTGCAGACGTAACTGGCAGAGGCATTAAAATCCACTGCAACTCTCTGCCAGGTTAGTAATTGCTCTTTTTATGGTGGTAATTATTTCCTCCAAGGTGCGCACTGTTGCACATTGCAATTATATATGTGCTGCTATCTCTGTATGGAAGGGAATGTGGGCAGAGAGATGTGTGGGCTATTCTGAGGATTTTCATATTTAGTGTTTGTGTGTGTGTGTTTGTTTGTGTGTTGATGGTGGTGGGGCGTGTGGGGGCTGAGACAGCGCAATGACAGAGAAAGATGAGAGCAGCTGATTTCTGAATTATTACACTGTTTCCTACCAGTCCATGAAGAGATTTGGTGAAGCGGGGTTATATTTGGTTGGTTGATATGCTTTATGCGAGGGCCTTCCTTCTGTCTAAGCACCAACAAAACAACTCCGTCGTAGACGGAATGCTGTGTCTATGGCCACATAAAGAAACGAATAACTCATTATTTTTTTGGTTTTCCCTCTCGCTCCGTTTCTCTGAATGGTGGTTTGATTCTTTTGGTCTGCTCCAGATAGAGCGACCTGCACGATGTCTTGATAGAGTCTAGATACATGTACACACACACACACACCTCAGAGATAGAAGGTCTGCGCTGGGACAGGCTTGCAGACACTGTCTTCTGAGTGCTTCTGAACATGGGAACGAAGAACAGCCTTTCATGTAGAATTTACATGAGTCAACATGAGTCATCATCATCTACACCGCAGTTAATCTACATTGTAGATGATTCAGAAAACAAAATGCAGTAGGAGTAGCAGCAGGCAGTGGTTTTGGCTGATCCAAATAGAGGATCTCACAGTTGCATATTCATTACGGCAATGTCTACCTGCCCCTCTCTTGTTAACATCTTGTGAGTGCACGGTTCAAATTATGGGGGAGATTGGGGGGTATGACCCCCTAATTAAGACTTTTTGGAAAATTTGTCTTAATGTTAAGAATCAATATATTTATTTTTTATATAATGTATGATTCTTTTTTATTAACCAAGAATCAAATGCTGGATTATAATGGTAACTATTGCAGGCAATCAGTTATTTTTTTTATTAGCTGTGTAAGAACCGTGGAAATAATGGTGTAAACATAGCAGAACAAGAATTGTTATATACTGTTAATACCACCAGATAGCAGTCTGTGTAACAGGCCACCTTAGTCCACATTGCCTAAAAGGATTGACACATCATTAGATTCTGGAAACCAAAAACAATGTCTCGATAAGAAAATAATGGTGTATAGTGGGATGTGATCTAGAGCAGCGTTTCTCAAACCTCTCCTGGAGGACCACTTGTCCTGCATGTTTTAGATCTCTCCCTGCTCCAAACACAGCTGATTTAAATGATCAGTTTTGTTATTAGGCAGCTTCGGGAGCTCATAACGAGTTGATAATTTGAATCAGCTGTGTTGGAGCAGGGAGAGATCTAAAACGTGCAGGACAAGTGGTCCTCCAGGAGAGGTTTGAGAAACGCTGATCTGGAGTCAATGGTGTGGTCTAAGGTGAATCTCCACAATAGGTGGGGTTAAGTTCCAGTATAAGAGTGTGCTTTAGACAAATTGCTTCAGTTGCCCCCGGGACCAGCTCGGGTTGTTGATGTGTGTGCTAATACAATAAACCTACTTACATCAGACTTGAAGGCATTGGACAGGAGTAATTGCATTCATTGAACAGTGCCGAGAAGAAATTCTCCTACAACTTGCCCCCCCCCTCACGCCCTCATTAAAAAAAAAGGGGAGAGAGGTAAAAGCATCAGGTTGGGGGGGTAAGCGTGAATATTACAGTATATTTCCCATATGCATGCCAAGAAGAATCTTGTAATACAATTTCAGACACCCCTAAAGTGGACCATATCATTTCTTAACCTTAGTTAACGTTAGTTGAACGTCTCGTGTGTCTGCCTCGTTGCAGTGGCTCGCGTCCTCGTTGATTTCGCTCGCGTGCGTCGCGCAAGCCAACGGAGACGCTGTAGGTTAACGTAAGTAGCTATTTTAATACGCTTTCCTTTCTTACCTTCAGAGTTTCTGGATTAGATCGTGTCAGGTGTCTTCGGGTGAACGCTAATGTTAGCTAGTTTCTAATATTTGCCTTAAATTACAGTTTAGATAACTAATAGATTACCAAAAGCATATGGCTGTGACTAGTAATGTTCCCACTTTTCATGCTGTGTTGAGGAATTTTATGGACCAATTTATGTGTCGATTAATTGATTCCGAGAGCCTACGCCAAGTCACACAAGGTACTGCTCCCGTTTCTGGAAACATCGGAAGAAATGTCTATGGGTTTTCATCGCTGTGGACTTGTGAACTGCTGCTAGCTACTATAGTTTCGTGTTGCCCTGTGTTGTAGTTTTCTTTTTAATACTAGCTGTGGGTCTGAATAAGGTGATGTTTGATAACGTTAGCTAGCGACAGCTAACGTTTGACTTACCCGGCATGAACTAATGTTAGCTAGCTGATAGCGCACCCTTTCGTTTCCAATGTCGGTCAAATAGGTAGCTAGCTGAGGTAGCTGGCTTAGCATTTCATTCTTCTTCTTTCAGCCTTTTCCGTTTTCCAGGGGTCGCCACAGCAGATTTTACAGTTTCCATCCGGACACCAACGCTGGCCGTTATTAATGCGGGCCTCGACCGATCCGGTATGGTCTTCTAGCGTTTCATTACCAACATAAAATGTCATATATCATCTAAAGTTAGCTAACACCGGTGCTCAGTCAAGAGCAGTGAGACAATGATTAGTTCTTGAGATACGTTTTGACATCAATATAGAGTTTATTATTTCCTTTTGTGTGGCTGTGGTAGTTTAGTCAGTCTTTCGCCTTTTTCATATTAGCTTTTATAATAGGCACCCCCTTTGTTTTCACTCAGGAATGCAGGAGGTTTGCCTGGTTGGGTAATTGAACAATATTAAAATCCATGTGAGCTGAAGGCTGAGTAATTGTACTAGTTCAAATGTATGACTACTTAACTGAACTCATTAGATTTCATTCACAGAGTCAACATAGCAAGAGGAGAGGCGATATCTGGCACTATTTTTGGTGCTAAAAAGAGTATCACGTAAGTTGAAACTTGTAAGAATGGGGACTTAAGAGATGATAATGCAGCCTGTATTTTCTATGGTTGTCATGCAGGCTTATTACTGCATAGGATCATATGGGTGATTGCAAGTTTTACATTTATGTGTTGTTTTAAGGAAGCAGAAGGAGGTCAGAATGACAGTCAGCAGGCAGGAGGAGCTCAGGAGGACAGTGAGCAGGCAGGACCTAGTAGCAAAGAGGTAAGTTACAAGGAGACTGAACTTAAAGATATATCAATCAATCTACCAATCAATCAATCAAGTTGCATTTTATATAGCGCTTTTCTAGCTGCAACAGCCACTCAAAACGCTTTACAAGTAATTCACCAATGATACCATAGCTCATTCCATTAAAAGATCAATATAATAATAACAACAGTAATAATAATAGTAATAATAATAATAATAATAATAAATCAAATTTATATAGCGCTTTTCTAACACTCAAAATCTTAATCTGACTTAATCTGAGTTTTTAAATATATTTTCCACATTCTGAAATACATTCCATACAAAAATGCAAACTGGACAGTCAGTCTGTTTCATTTTTTCTTTTGACCAAAGTTGTTTGCTGTATTCCTTATAGAATAGTCTTGTATGCCATCATACCTGATATTTAGGCAGATAGTACTTCTATGAACTGATGGGATGCACAACAATCATACCCCACTGTTCACAACTAATATACTAGGACTTTTAATAAAATGTTGGCTATTCATAGTAAAGAATGATGATGATGATGTTGAATGAGATGATGTAGAATGTTGATTTTTTTTTTCTATTAGACTATTTTCACAGTAAGAAAAAAATCTGACAAATTTAGATTATTGGGTGGTCTATGCCTTTAATGTTAGTTAGGCATAGTCCTAGATGCTGTATGGTAGTAACACATCTGCCTACCTCTTTAGCATGTTGATAGTGTCTTTGTTTCTGCTACAGCATTGTGTGGGTCTGTGCTTGAGTGAAAATTATGGTTTTGCTGCAGTTTTGCTCTAGAATATTTTGTTGGTGACCTCTGACTACAAAAGTTGTTGTGTGGTACATGCCCATGAGCCGGTTTAATGGTTTTGATTTATCATCACCTACATACTGCAGACATTATGTTAAATAAGAAAGATACTGTAAGGATTGTAAGACTTCAATTCACTGAAGCACGCGCCTGCACTGTACTGGGCTCCCTTTATGCCCTGGAGAAAAAGTCTGCCCCCTAATTGTCATTGTATAATTCACACTCTGAGTGGTTGTATGCTCATGTATTTGTCTGCATGAGTTTTGTTTGAGTTTGTGTGCATCTTTGCATTGGAGCTTGTATGCAGGTGTAAGATGGTGACCTTCAGTTATTTTGTATTGTAATTAAATGTTGTACTAGTTTTGTATTTACATTGTATATTTCATAATGCCATATCAAATCTCAGCCGCAACAGAAAGAGCAGTCCGCAGCTGATGCCAGGGTGCAACTTATCAGTCAGCGAGTCTTGTTCGATGGGGAGAGATCTGATAATTGTCCCTCTTTCTATCTAGGATGTATTATAACCTAATTCTGAAAGATACCATCTCCAGGGAAGACTCTCTGTGTCTTAACAGAGCACTACATTCTCATTCAGCTCAGCTGGATGCTATATTTATCCTATTTATTCCTGTTAACATTTGGAGAATTTGTAATCATAATTCGACCTGAGATTTGCGGAGCAGCTCCCAATTAACCCGGCTCCCCTCTCTCTTTGACCTCATCAGTAATGCCATTAAACTCACATGGTCACCAGGGCCCTGTACTGTATCACAGACTGTGTGGCCGAGAGAGACAGAGAGAGAGAGAGATAGAGAGAGAGAGAGAGAGAGAGAGAGACACACGGTAAGCATTTGTGGATGCATGCACAGTTGCGTGTGTGTGTGTGTGCATACAATTGCTCGTTACTGTGTATTCTTTGTGTGAGGCAGAGCAGTTAAGTTGAGCAAGGTCCCAAAAGCAATTTTGCCTTCACTTGACTTATCATTATCTATTGCTAAATTCTGTCCAACCCTTGTCTACCTCACTCTATCAACCTCTGTCGATGTAATCTCTTGCATCTCATTACGCTTGTGAGTATGTGAATATGTGCGCATATATACGTGCTTGTGTGTTTATGTGTGAGCGCACGTACACGTGTGTGTGTGTGTGTGTGTGTGTGTGTGTGTGTGTGTGTGTGTTCGTGTATATTGGAATGCATTAGCTTGCTTCTCACAGCGGAGTGCTATTCTAAACTAAGCAGCCTGATGATGTGCTCTCCAGTGTGCTGACACAACCCATTTGACCAGGAGGCGCTGATCCACACCAGCCCTGCTCATTTACAGCTAAGATGGGAGAGGGGCTGTCTGCATCCGCCTTGTCCTCTACGTCTGGCCGTGTGTGTGTGTGTGTGTGTGTGTGTGTGTGTGTGTGTGTGTGTGTGTGTGTATGCCCACCCTTATGTGTGAGAGACAAAAAGGGAGCGAGTGAGAGAATAGAGAGTGCGTGAGTGTAAGACAGAGGTCAAAACTCCGGTTTCATTTGTCGAGCGCCAGACGTTAACGATGCCACGACACACGGAACGAGTCTTTATAGGACTTTTCTATCACCATTTAATAGCTAATGTCATTAAATACATGCTGGAGCTACGTTCCCTGATCATGACATGCCAAAAAAAAAAAAAAAAAATTCAGCTGAGAGGGCAGCAGGCAGGGTAAACTGAAGGGAGATTGCCCTTCACCCACTGCTTCAAATTCGCTCCCTGTTGGCAATTCTCTGCTGGGCCGACATCAACTGTTGACACTTGTTTGATATTTCCTGACCACTGACGTCACTATTCCTATAAAACAAACAGTCTAAGAATTATGAGTATATAATATCACTGTGGAATATATCGTCAATAAAGTGTCACCCCTGGCCGCAGAATCAAACTGAGCACCACCCCACCGCTGCCTCCAAAATACTCTTTTCCCCGTTTGAGTAGAAACGTGTTTCAACTGTGGTATAGAGGATGTCTCCAACTGCTGTAAAGATGCCAACTGGAATTACATAACCTGGCTCCGTGGTCCAGATGGATGAAATAACTTTGTTATTGGAGAAAAATCCTGGATTTCAGCTTTAAGTAAGGGAGGGAGCTTATCGTCAGCTTTTGCGAGATGAGCCAGGCAGCACCTCTCAAAGCTTATTTTGTGCATCTCTCTCTTTTTCCCTGATCCCCTCTGAGTCATGTAGATAGGTATAGGGGGGACAAGGAGACGAGGAGAGGGCCCGGGTCCTAACAAGAGCAACAGCAATGCAAGTCATTCACGAGCAGCAGTAGCTTGTTAGATATGTATGTGAAAAGCACTGAGTGAGAGGTGAGGAATTCTACTATATGTACGCTCCCTGATGACAGCAATAAGACCCCTACACTTGTTCACAATAACATTATATTTCATCAGATTATTTTCTCACCTGTAGCTCTGTGCACACAATGAACTGCATGCCCCCCTTGCCTAGATGCAATGCACCACTAATTTCTCCCCGTGGCCATCTCTACCGTTGCTGCAAATGGCACAGACATCTTTAAAGGCCCAGCTGAACAGCCCCCACATGAGCAGAAATGACCCATTCACCACATGACTGCTGCTTCATTGTGCTCGTAATTGTAATCCCCAGGACCAATGAAAGGGCGAACAACGGTGGTTAATTAAAACTGCAATCAAATTTAGTCCTTAAACTCACTGCAAAAAAAAAAGAAGAAGAAGAAGAAGAAGAGGAGGCCCTTCATTCAATTAAATCATGCATTGCTTTCTTTTCAATAACATACAAACAAACAAGTGGGGGGGTGAAATTGTGTAAATCCACATTCTTGTTGATTGGCTTCTGCAGCTGGGATTTCTCTAATTCGGCGAACAGAGGCTGAGGCGGTGTGGTTTGAGGTGCGGGGGGGGGGCGATTAAACACCTTTTGTACCAGTCTTCTATTGGCACTTGTCATGCACTTAATTTGATGCTGTAATTAACTTCTGAAATCTCCGGGCCTTTCGCAGCTTGTGTACATGGGATTCCTGGCAGATCGTACAGGGTGTAGTCTGATAGGACTAAGAAGCTGACTGCTGTGGCAAGCACTACCTGTTTATCTCTCTCCTCTACAAGAAAGGGCATGATCCCCAGGTCCTCCGTTGGCCTTGCTGTTATACGTCACCAAGTGTGTGTGTGTGTATGTGTATGTGTGTGTGTGCTTGTGTTCGTGCATATTGTGCATGTGTGTCAGTCAGTGTGCATGTCCCTTTCTGAATGTTTGCTGTCTGCTGCACAGGTTTGCAAGTGAGTGGGCATGTTTGTTTGTTTTTCTCCGCCTGTGCGAGGGTTAATAATGACATGGATTGATTACCTTGTATTCTATTGTTTCCTTTAATTCAGCGGGTGACCTCATACAAGAGACGCCGTCCAAGCTGCTATTCCACATCTGCCTGCTTGACTGAGAGAATAGAAAACTGTCAAGGACAAGTATCTTCATATTGTGTTATTCACTCAAGCATATGTACAGCCACACACACACGCGCGCACGCATGCACACACACACACACACACACACACACACACACACACACACACACACGCAAATGCTCTTGCAACCCAAATCCATTCATGCAGGCTCCACAAGGATTTAAGAGCGGAGAGCGATGGACTTTTTCATAAAGGCCAGCCAATCACATGATAATTGCTTTGAAATTAAGTACCTTTTGTATTTGAATAGTAATTAACTGATGAAAGGAGATACTCAATAAGTCATTAGCATAAACTTAAAACTAAGTGTTGACCAAATTGCTCTTTTGAAAATGGTGGAGTTGGCGTTTGCCTAACTTCTCGGAGATTGATCATTCAAGTCAAAGAGGGGTGGTAATCAGTAACCATCAACCCTGATACAGTCACGTTAAATTGAAACCGATATTACCGTTATTTTGCTTGTTTTAAAAGGGGTTTGGCTCGAAATCCCTTTTCCAGATGTGAGTGGTGCTGTTTACAGATAAGCATTTCAACAGGAAACCAGTTTAAATGAGGGAAAACTTTGGACAATTATGGTATTCTTTATTTTATTTTATTTTTTAAATTTTCATAATAATTTTAGCCTGGTGCTAGAGCTCATTTCAATCAGAGGAAAAAAAACAAACACAGGAAGCGTACGGTTAATTTCACATCGCACAACCGTTCCTCTCTTTCTGTCAGCTGCTTGGCTGTGCATGGCCGGGCTCTCCGGGTCATAAAGGAAGTGTGGGATTACACGAGGCCTGCTCCGTTTTTGCACCCCTGTGATAAGGGTGTTGCGCGTTCTCTCGGCTCCACATCTCTGCCACGGAGACTCATTATTCAGAAGAGCGGTTAAGAGCAGTCATTTTAATACCGTCGTTAGAATCTGTTGAGAGATGGCTTAGGGCACGGAGAGGGGGGAAAAAAGTAAGATAAAGGCTGTGTCATACACATATGTCTTTGAAGACTCAAACCGTGAGTGTGTTTGTGTGTTGCATGTCCGTTTGTGTAGCAAGAGGGCGAGGAAGAGTGCGTGAACACTTATTGTCTGTGCTTTGTGTGTCCAAATGGATCTTAAAAGATGTATTTCTTTTCACTGATATGCGCTTATGTGCTTTGTAATGTGTGCGTGTGCGCTTATGTGCTGATGTGTATTAGATGACTGAAGTGTCCCCTCCTGACATGCCGTGGCCCAGTCATTAACCTGGGATTAACCTGGCAGAGATGGGGGTCAAAGGTCAGGCAGTAAGGGAGCTACTCTGCCGCACAGCCTGGTATTTCCAAGCCTGAAATTGAAACCTAATAGACCTCTCTTATCGTTTTTGAAATAAAAACCCCACGAGGCTAAACACTTCTTGTGTGTGTGTGTGTGTGTGTGTCCACGTACATGTGTGCATGTTTGCATGCACACATACGATACAATGGCAAGGATCAGAGATTTTGTTTTGCAGATTACAAACTAAATTTCAAAAACAGGTTTTTATTGTGATGCTCAATTGGACTGGAGCATAGCTTGCACAGTTTTGTAACATGCTCAAAGTTTAGCGACAGCTGTGGGTACGAGGGCTGTGTGGAAACATGAGAGCAGGTGAGTGAGTTTGGCCAGGGGTTCTGAAGAGGGCAGAATTTGTTTTATGAGGGTAATTGATGCTGTGCTGCAGGAGAAGAGGGGCAAAGCAGGCATGAAATTGTGCAGGGGATCAGATCCGTATCGCAGCATATGGGAGAGCCGGGGAGAGCGTGGGGGCCTGGCGCCGTAAGGGTGGCTGGATTAGGGTGCCACTGAACACTAAGGTACAGTTAAGAACCAATTTTATTCTCTAGTAACCCAATCAATGGAAAGGCCCAGTATCCTATTAAAGTCAAGTTTAGGGAGAAGTGCCAGACTTGCGGGAAAACAGCTATAAAGACATTCATAGACCCATCAGAGCAAACAGAGGGTGTGCAGTGACAGGCAGGAACAGAGAAACTAGGAATGAGAGACAGGTGGAGAAAATAGGAAGGTACAGAACAAAGCGTGTTATAGTGAAAATAGGACAGTCAATCTGTTTTTTGTTTTTTTTTTTCATTTGGATTTCTTTAAACCCAAGGGCAAATCTTCCAAGAGTCTGTCGACATTACAAACAGTACATAACACTTATATCAATGTAATGTGATCCAAAGCAATTTGTAAGTTGACTTTCAGAAACTAGAGGCGATTAAGAGAGTGATTGGAAACTGTCAATACCAGTCTGCATGCAGTAGGTCATTCCACACTAGTGGTTGACGAAATAATGATGCTGTAAGGGCAAGTTTTGTCAATCTATTTCACACTTGCAGCTGAAATTGACCTGTCATTGTAACGGTAGGTTTACATGCAATCTAAGTACTGAGTGGGGGACATTGGAGCCATTTCATCCGTGTATTCTTGTAGTGGTGCAACATTATTGTAACGTTTCTGGGTAGAACAGAGACTCAAGTACAGAGAAAGACCGAGGACACAAGATAAAGTTCAAAAAGGCAAAGTCTTTACTGGAAAGCCAGGCAGTCAGTCCAAATTAAACTAACAAATCCAGGCAGGGAATAGGCCAAAAAAAAAAGAAAATCCAAAAACCAGAGAACAAGCAAAGTCAAAAACCGTAGAGACTAACACTAGGAATAAATGCTGGAAAGCGATGAACACACAAGGATGAACAAAGACAATCTGGCAGGGGAACAGGGAAACCAGGGTAGTATCCATCCATCCATCCATCCATTATCTGAACTGCTTATTCTGCTCTCAGGGTCATGGGGATGCTGAAGGCTATCCTGGCAGTCATTGGGCGCCAGGCGGGGAGACACCCTGGACAGACCGCCAGGCCATCACACAGGGCCCACACACACATACACACACATTCATACCTCGGGGCAATTTAGTATGGCCTATTCACCTGACCTACATTTCTTTGGACTGTGGGAGGAAAACTGAGCACCCGGAGGAAACCCACGCAGACACGGGGAGAACATGCAAACTCCACACAGAGGACAACCCGGGACAACCCAAGGTTGGACAACCCTGGGGCTTGAACCCAGGACCTTCTTGCTGTGAGGCGATCGCGGTAACCACTGTGCCACCGTGCTGCCCACCAGGGGAGTATATAGGGAGCTAATGGGGAACAGGTGAGGGGGAAAACATGAAGGAATGGGAGACACACGAGGACAGGAACTGAAACGACAAGACAGGTGAGTACTTAAAAAAAAAAACAGGAAACAGGCAATGATTAAGGGGATGTTACGGTACCCCCTTCTACGGACAGCTCCAGACATCCCAGGTTGTTTCAAGTGGCGGTGGTAAAAGACCCTGATGAGGAACTGGTCCAGAATATTTTTAGAAGGGACATTACTGTGTAAACTGGCTCTCCATCGATGACCTGGGGGTGGAGGGGGTCAGGAGGAGGAAACATGCAGACTGGTCTTGGCAGGCTTGACCTTGGAGATGTGGAAGGTGGGGAGCACTCAGTCCTGGGGAGCCGTAGCTAGACCACTAGCGTTGACCACTTCGGAGATGGGAAAAGGTCCAACCTGGGTGCCAGCTTGTGGGATTCCACAAAGAGGGGAAGGTCCTGAGTGGACAACCAGACCTTCTGTCCCAATCGGTAGCAAGGAGCAGGAGTGCGATACTTGTCCGCCACCCTCTCATAGTGACTAGATGTCATAAGTATTGCAGCCCAGGCCTTCTTCCAGTTCCAGGTGGCACAGGCACCTAAGCAGATGGCACAATAATCGTGCCCTCTGTTCTGGGAATAGCAGTGGTTGATAACTGTAGATAACTGGAGAGGAGATAGACCTGAGGCCAAAACAGGGAGAGAGTTATGAGCATACTCAATCCAAGTCAGCAGATGATTTCTGAGAGATGGTTTCTGAGATATCAGACAATGGAGCCCTGTCTCCAATTCCTAGTTGTAATGTTCCATTTGACTGAGGGTGGAAGCCGGAAGAGCCGATCACTCTGCAAAACTCCTTCCAAAAATGAGAAGAGAATTAGGGGCCCCGGTTGGAAACCACATCCTAGGGTAGGCCATGTAAATGAAAAAGACAAGTGTGACCTCTGCCGTCTCCTTGTCAGAGGGGAATTTTGGCAGGGGGACAAAGTGCGCCATCTGAGAAAAACGGTCAATGGTGATGAGAATTGCTGTGTTACCTTCTAGGGCAATCCAGTGACAAAGTTCAGGGAGATGTGAGACCATGGCCATCGCAGCACGGGAAGAGGATGGACCAACCCAGAAGGACACTGATGGAAGGTCTTGTTCTGGGCGCAAACTGTACAGGCAGTGATGAACTCTCTGATGTCCCCTTCCAGAGAGGGCCACTAGAAACGCTGTCTGAGGAGGCTGACAGTCTGATGCACCCTCGGGTGGCAACTCAGACTGGTGGAGTACCCTCACTGCAAGACTCGTGAGCAAAGGGGGGCTGGAATGGAGAGGTAGTTTGGAGTGCAGTCTTCTGGGACCTGCACCCTCTCCAGTGCCCACCTGACCTCACTCTCAATATCCCAGGTAACAGCAGCAATCACACAGGTCGGCGGCATGATGGTTGTGGGGGCCTTGGGGGTGTCATCTGGCTCAAACTGGTGAGAGAGGGCATCCAGGTTGATGTTTCTAGAGCCAGGGCGATATGACAAGGTGAAGTTAAAACAGCTAAAGAACAACATCCACCTGGCTTGTCAGGAATTTAACCTCTTGGCAGTTCTGATGTATTCTAGGTTCTGGTGATCTGTCCATATTAAAAATGGCTGTTTGTTCCCCTCCAGCCAGTGCCCCCACTCCTCCAATGCCAGCTTAATGGCCAGCGACTCCTGGTTGCCCACGTCATAATTTCTCTCTGCGAGAGACGACTTCCTGGAAAAGAAAGCACACAGGTGAACTCTGTTATCTTTAGGGGAACGTTGAGAGGATCACCCCCACAGCCGAAGCATCAATCTTAATGATAAACCAGAGCTCGGGGCCTGGCAAGGTGAGGACAGGTGTAGAAGTGAACTGGTGTTTCAGGGTCTGGAAAGCCTCATCAGCTTGAGAGCACCACAGGAACTTGGTGCCCTAGGAAGTAAGAGCATGTAGAGGAGCACCCACAGAGCTGTAGTTCCTGATAGAATGTCTGTAGAAGTTAGCAGATCCCAAAAATCTTTGTAATTGTTTACGATCTGAGGGAACAGGCCAGTCCATGACAACGCTAACCTTGTCAGGATTCATCTGGATGTTTCCTGGATTGAGCCTAAAAAGGAGACAGATTACTGGTGGAATTCGTACTTCTCAGCCTCGGCATACAGCTGATTCTCTTCTAGAAAACCTGTCAGACTTGCTGCACATGTTCTTTCTCGTCCTTGGAAAAAATGAGACTATCATCCAGGTACACAAACAAAATGATTAAGCATGTCATTAACCAGGGCCTGAAAAACAGCTGGAGCATTAGTGGGACCAAAAGGCATAACCAGGTACTCATGACTGCTAGGAGTGTTGAAAGCAGTCTTCCATTCATCTTCCTCCCTGATGCAGACTAGGTGGTTCCTGGGATCTAGCTTGGTGAAGTTGGTGGCTTCCTGCAACGGTTCAAAAGCGGTGGAGATTAGTGGGAGAGGGTACCTGTTCTTAATTGTGATGTCTTTGAGGCTCCCGTAGTTGATGCATGAGCGTAGAGTCTTGTCCTTTCTCCTCAAAAAAGAACCCAGCCCAGGTAGGAGACAAGGAAGTACAAATGATGCCATTGACCAAGGAGCTCTGGATGTATTGGTTTATCATCTCCATCTCTGGGGCTGACAGCAAGTAGAGGTGGCTTAGGAGGTGAAGCCCCGGGGAGGAGATGTATGGTGCAATCATATGGTTGATGAGGAGGTGGGGATGTGGCATGAGCCTTGTTAAACACTGCTTTAGAGCTAGGTAAACAGAGGGAATGCCGGAGAGGTCAGGGAAATCTGAGGGAGAATCAGGAGAGACAGATAGGAGTTACAATGAGTGACACTGATTACTCCACCCCAGAACAAGCCCGGTGGACAGTCAATGTGTGGGTTATATTTCTTTAGCTAGGGATAACCAATTATAAGTGGCAAGTGAGTCTATGAAGTGTAATACGATATGTTCAGAGTGGTTATCTGACATGTGAAGGCCTAGGGATTGAGTGCGGAAACTCACATGGCAGAGCAAGCAGCCTTCCAATCCACTGGCCACCAGGAAGCATAGGAAAGAGTCTGACCTCAGCTGGAGTTGTTTGGCCAAGTCCTGATCAATGACGCTCTCATCCACTCCAGAATCCACAAAGATGGCCAAATCCAGGGAAACGGAACGAGAAACCAAGCGAGTATGAGTGAGAAGTTGAGAGGGAAGAGAAGAAGAAATGGTTCGGCTCACCAGTAACACTGTTCACTGATGAGCTTGTCCTTTTAATGGACACCCTGCCAGGAAGTGCCCAACCTGCCCACAGTAGATGCACCTCCCCTCCTTCAGTCGGCGCTGACGCTCCTCTGGAGATAGGTGCATGTGTGCCAGCTGTAGAGCTCCTCCCTTCCCCCAGGGGGTGGTGTAGCCTTGGCTTTGGTGATTGCTGCAGATCAGACCGTTGTGGTGGGAATGACTGCCTCCAGTGGATGGATGGTCTCCACATAGAACAGGCTCTTTCATTTCTTCTTTCATGAAGCTGGTTGCCAATCTTAATAGCCAGGGGGACTAGGAAATTGAAGTCAGCCAGTAAGTCAAGTGACACTAGCTGGTTCTTGATGTTGGCAGAAAGGCTGTGAGTCAGAGAGTTTTTGTTCCATTCATTGTCAGCCACCAGGGTGCGGAAGCGAATGTTATGATCAGCCACCCGGCTGCTTGCTTGTCAGAGCTCCAGCAGTCCTCGGGCTGCCTCTCAGCCTGGAGTGCTGTGATCAAAAACTCTTCTCAGAGCCCCCGGAACATCTCTTACAGATGGGCAAATGGATTGTTTCTCCCACTCAGCTGTGGCCCACTCATGTGCTCTCCCCGTGAGATTGGTAATCATGAAGGCCACCTGGGATTGTTTGGTGGGGTAGGACAGGCTGAAGGTCGAAGGTCAGGGTGCAGAGAGTCAAAAAAGAATGGCAAGTGGTGGGGTCAATGCTATACTTATAAAACTGGGGCGCCCATGGTACAGGACAAGGAGCTGGCTGGTCTCAGGCGTGGTAGGTGGCGATTGAGTGGGTGGAACAGACATCAAGGGAGACTGAGTGCTGAGACTAGCGAGCACTTGTTGTGTCTGGGCGGTGAAGCCGTGGAGCTGGTCTGTCCTGGTAGCTTGGAAGGCATCATGTCTGCCCTGGACCCCACTGATCCGAGTGGTCAACAGCTGCTCATGGTCATGAAGTCTCCTTCCCTGAGACTGGACAGCTGAGCGGAGAACGCTATTCTCTGCTGAGTCTGTCATGGCCAGATTGGACTGTAACGTTTCTGGGTAGAACAGCGACTCAGATGGATAGAAGGACTCAGGACACAAGGTGAAGTTCAAAAAGGTAAAGTCAAACTAACAAATCCAGGCAGGGAATAGGCAAAAAAGAAAAAAAAAAGTCCAAAAACCAGAGAACAAGCAGAATCAAAAACCATAGAGACTAACACTAGGAATAAATGCTGGAAAGCAATGAACCCACAAGGATGGAAAAAAGACAATCTGGCAGGGGAACAGGGAAACCAGGGGAGCATATACAGTGCATCCGGAAAGTATTCACACCCCTTCACTTTCCCCACATTTTGTTATGTTACAGCCTTAGTCCAAAATGGATTAAATTCCTTTTTTTCCCCTCATCAATCTACACGCAATACCCCATAATGACAAAGTGAAAAAGGTTTTGTAGAAATTTTTGCAAATTTATTAAAAATAAAAAACTGAAATATTGCATGTACATAAATAGTCACACCCTTTGCTATGACACTCAAAATTGAGCTCGGGTTCATCCTGTTTCCACTGATCATCCTTGAGATGTTTCTACATCTTGATTGGAGTCCACCCGTAGTAAATTCAATTGATTGGACATGATTTGGAAAGGCACACACCTGTCTATATAAGATCCCACTGTTGACAGTGCATGTCAGAGCAGAAACCAAGCCATGAAGTCAAAAGAATTGCCTGTGGACCTCCGAGACAGGATTGTATCGAGGCACAGATCTGGGGAAGGGTACAAAAAGATTTCTACAGCTTTGAAGGTCCCGAAGAGCACAGTGGTCTCCATCATTCGTAAATGGAAGAAGTTTGGATCCACCAGGACTCTTCCTAGAGCTGGCCGCCCAGCCAAACTGAGCAATCGGGGGAGAAGGGCCTTGGTCAGGGAGGTGACCAGGAAACCCAATGGTCACTCTGACAGAGCTCCAGCGTTCCTCTGTGGAGATGGTAGAACCTTCCAGAAGGACAACCATCTCTGCAGCACTCCACCAATCAGGGCTTTATGGTAGAGTGGCCAGACGGAAGCCTCTGCTCAGTAAAAGGCAACTGACAGCCCGCTTGGAGTTTGCCAAAAAGCACCTAAAGGACTCTCAGACCATGAGAAACAAGATTCTGTGGTCTGATGAAACCAAGATTGAACTCTTTGGCCTGAATGCCAAACGTCACGTCTGGAGGAAACCAGGCACCTCTCATCACCTTGCTAATACCATCCCTACAGTGAAGCATGGTGGTGGCTGCATCATGCTGTGGGGATGTTTTTCAGCAGCAGGAACTGGGAGACTAGTCAGGATCGAGGGAAAGATGAATGGAGCAAAGTAGAGAGAGATCCTTGATGAAAACCTGCTCCAGAGCGCTCAGGACCTCAGACTGGGTCGAAGGTTTACCTTTCGACACGACAACAACCCTAAGCACACAGCCAAGACAACAGAGGACTGACTTCGTGACAAGTCTGTGAATGTCCTTGAGTGGCACAGCCAGAGCCCAGACTTGAACCCCATTGAACATCTCTGGAAAGACCTGAAAATAGCTGTGCAGTGACGCTCCCAATCTAACCTTACAGAGCTCAAGAGGATCTGCAGAGAAGAATGGGAGAAATACCCCAAATATAGGTGTGCCAAGCTTGTAGCTTCATACCCAAGAAGACTTGAGGCTGTAATCGCTGCCAAGGGTGCCTCAACCAAGTACTGAGTAAAGGGTGTGAATACTTATGTACATGCAATATTTCAGTTTTTTATTTTTAATAAATTTGCAAAAAAATTTTCAAAACGTTTTCACTTTGTCATTATGGGGTATTGTATGTAGATTGATGAGAAAAAAAGGAATTTAATCAATTTTGGAATAATGCTGTAACAACAAAATGTGGGGAAAGTGAAGGGGTGTGAATACTTTCCGGATGCACTGTATACGTACACTAGGGAGCTTATGAAGAAATGGGGAACAGGTGAGCAGGTGAGTGGGGAAAACAGGAAAGAGCAGGAAACACATGGGGGCAGGAACTGAACCAACAAGACAGGGGAGTACTTCAAAATAAAACAGGAAAAACAACAGGCAGTGATTATTGGGACGTTGCAATTATTATATTGGCAGGGAACACAGCTCTTGGAAATGTTTAGAGGGCACACCTCATTATCATTCCAGTGCTGTCTTTCTCTAAATAAGGAGAGAGAACTGGCTGTCAATTCCTAATTAATAAATGCCGCTCCTCTCCCCCCACTCTGAATGGGGGTGTCTGATCAATAACTATTGTGTGTTGCCTCAGATGGAAGCCATTTGGATTTATCTGCTAATATACTGGGTGATAGCCAGTGCTAGACTGGAGATGACAGTGGGCTCAAAGCCCATTACCTCCTTATTTACTGATTTACATTCTGCTATAGCCACAGTCAGTTGCTGTCTGCAGAGTAACAAATAGGAGAAAATCTCCTCCCTCATTCTGGGACAAGTCAAGGACAAAACACCAGCCTAATGCATGATTGTCTCTTCACTTCATCTTATTTTCTATCTCAGAGTATTCATTTGCAAAGGTATGTAGCTATGTTATGGGTTTTTTTTTAACACAATACCTGCAAGCTTTAACTGTAGGCTTGTTATGAACGAAGGTAGCACACAGTGATAATTTACACTACCGTTCAAAAGTTTGGGATCACCCAAACAATTTCGTGTTTTCCATGAAAAGTCACACTTATTCACCACCATATGTTGTGAAATGAATAGAAAATAGAGTCAAGACATTGACAAGGTTAGAAATAATGATTTGTATTTGAAATAAGATTTTTTTTACATCAAACTTTGCTTTCGTCAAAGAATCCTCCATTTGCAGCAATTACAGCATTGCAGACCTTTGGCATTCTAGCTGTTAATTTGTTGAGGTAATCTGGAGAAATTGCACCCCACGCTTCCAGAAGCAGCTCCCACAAGTTGGATTGGTTGGATGGGCACTTCTTTGAGCAGATTGAGTTTCTGGAGCATCACATTTGTGGGGTCAATTAAACGCTCAAAATGGCCAGAAAAAGAGAACTTTCATCTGAAACTCGACAGTCTATTCTTGTTCTTAGAAATGAAGGCTATTCCATGCGAGAAATTGCTAAGAAATTGAAGATTTCCTACACCGGTGTGTACTACTCCCTTCAGAGGACAGCACAAACAGGCTCTAACAGGTACTATTTAATGAAGATGCCAGTTGGGGACCTGTGAGGCGTCTGTTTCTCAAACTAGAGACTCTAATGTACTTATCTTCTTGCTCAGTTGTGCAACGCGGCCTCCCACTTCTTTTTCTACTCTGGTTAGAGCCTGTTTGTGCTGTCCTCTGAAGGGAGTAGTACACACCGGTGTAGGAAATCTTCAATTTCTTAGCAATTTCTCGCATGGAATAGCCTTCATTTCTAAGAACAAGAATAGACTGTCGAGTTTCAGATGAAAGTTCTCTTTTTCTGGCCATTTTGAGCGTTTAATTGACCCCACAAATGTGATGCTCCAAAAACTCAATCTGCTCAAAGAAGTGCCCATCCAACCAATCCAACTTGTGGGAGCTGCTTCTGGAAGCGTGGGGTGCAATTTCTCCAGATTACCTCAACAAATTAACAGCTAGAATGCCAAAGGTCTGCAATGCTGTAATTGCTGCAAATGGAGGATTCTTTGACGAAAGCAAAGTTTGATGTAAAAAAAATCTTATTTCATATACAAATCATTATTTCTAACCTTGTCAATGTCTTGACTCTATTTTCTATTCATTTCACAACATATGGTGGTGAATAAGTGTGACTTTTCATGGAAAACACAAAATTGTTTGGGTGATCCCAAACTTTTGAACGGTAGTGTATATTCCTGTCTTTTCTCTTCTAACATTGCAACTGGAAATCAATGCCCCACTCCCTCCAAGAATGACATCCAATTTCAAAACAAACTAGTTAATTTCCAAATTCTCATCCTGTTATTAATCCCGTTGTTCTGCACTAACATTTAGCTCATTCGGCAGCAGACAGTATTCATATCCTGATCATCTGTCAGCGAGGTTTGACAGTGAGACAGATCTTGTTGTTTTTTGAGGGTTTTTTTTTCCCACGCCGTGATTTACGGCCAATGAGTGCACTCAGGCATACTTAGGAAATGTACAAGCCCAGAAATGACAAACAGACTCCTTCCAACCCAGAACAGTCATACTATGATGGTGGACATTAGGATCAGGGATCAGGAGTCAGGAACATTAAATTGTTCCTGACTCCTGATTTCCCACTCCAGGTCAGGACATGGCCTGACCTGGTGTTCAGTGGGGCTCGGTGAGGGAGCTGGTTCGTGGCTCTTGATACAAGTATTTTTGTGTGTTTGGTACAGCGTTTAGTCTAATTAAAATAAACCTACAGACATTATTTCCTAATTGTGCTACTGAATGCATCATCTCTGGCTGACAGCTCTGCACATGAAGCTCTTTGCCAGCTGTATTCAAACACTCAGTTCAGCAGACCCCATGAAAAAACATTGCTTACAACACCACATAGAGAGAATTACGCTTTTATTTTCCTTCAGTGACAGCTTGTAGCACTAGCAGGAGGTGCCTGTGCAGCTTAGGCATGGTATATGCCTTTACATCTGGAAACTGGACATGACAGCATGTTGGCTTGGTAATTTAAATGAGTTAAATGAAATTGAAAATGGAATAGTTAATTTCATTCTCTTCCCTGTGTCATGATTAGAGAAAGGGCTTATTTAATGAGATCAAGAGAACAGATTTTTTTGGAGGGGGGGGGATTTTTTTCCCTCCTTTTTCTCCCCAATTGTATCTGGCCAATTACCCCGCTCTTCCGAGCCATCCCAGTTGCTGCCCCACCCCCTCTGCTGATCCAGGGAGGGCTCCTCCGATACATGTGGAGTCGCAAGCCGCTTCTTTTCACCTGACAGTGAGGAGTTTCACCAGGGGGACGTAGCGCATGGGAGGATCACGCTATTCCCCCCAGTTCCCCCTCACCCCTGAACAGGTGCACTGACCGACCAGAGGAGGCGCTAGTGCAGCGACCAGGACACATACCCACATCTGGCTTCCCACCCGCAGACACAGCCAATTGTGTCTGTATGGACGCCTGACCAAGCTGGAGGTAACGCGGAGATTTGAACTGGCGATCCCCGTGTTGGTAGGCAATGGAATAGACCCCTATGCTACCCGGACACCCACGAGAGCAGATTTTGATTATTTAGCAACGGAAAACTGCAGTAGTGAAACGACTGGGTGAGAGGGAAACGTTTGCTTTCGTGGATTTCGTGACAAAGCATGGATGCTAAGAAACTGTGGTGCATAGGTAGTTATCTTGGCCTATGTTAGTTGCCTTCAGGTTGTGTATTCTTGAAAATAAAATATTCGTTAATTCTGCGGTTGTGTATCTCATTCATTTACTGTAATGGTGCATGTCCTATCTCGAGTCATCTCAGCAATGGCAAAACCTAATTTTGTAGGATTTTGTACGCAGTATAACATGAGCCATTATTCGCAGGGAGAGTAATGTGGGTGCTCCTGAGTCCTGTGGAGGGTGTGTTCATTGTAGCATTGGACATGCTTCAGGTGGCCCAGACACAGGCGTCTTTTTGAAAAGCACTCTACCACAAATCATTATTCTTGTTCAAGTCAATGGACTTGAACTGAATTATCACAACGTCCGGGGTGGGATTTGAGGTGTGCCTTTGTTTAAGCTCTATTGCTCGATTTCAGTGGCAATCTTGTTGTTCTTCACCATCCTGCAGAGGGTGGTTTTCCTGATCTTATCTCTCTGGGGGAGGATTGGGGGGGGGGTCCAGGATACAACCACACCGGCACACACTTTTTAGTGAATCAAGAGAGGATGGAGGAGCCCAGGAGAGATGACATGTTAATGCTCCTGTGGTAATCCTCATTCGAAGACACCCCCCTTCTGCAGAATGACAAATTTGTCAGACACTCTGGCTTTCATTCATTTATTCATTCTTTCATAACCCTGTGTAGTCACCCAAACTCTTATTTTATTACATACTAATGAAAAAGTTCGACAACGGGAAAGACTCAAAAGTTACCTCTTCTGCAGAAAACTCATCTTGAAATGGGACCGAGTAGGCAAATGATTCCGCCAATATTCAAATCATGGGAGTTTTAAATACAGAGACCATAGCAAAACATGACTGTATCAAAGTTCGATATTTTCCCATCTCTGAAATTAAGTGCTACTGTGCTTCGTTGTGGAAGGGCAAAATAAAATCATTTTATTAGAACGAGCTTTTAACATATACCGAAATCACAGATTATTAATGTAAGGTAGGCTATAACAATTGGTAATACACATGGCCTTTAAATATTAAGTTTAACAAAATGGGGCATCCGGGTAGCGTGGCAGTCTATTCCGTTGCCTACCATCATGGGCATCGCTGGTTCGAATCCCCGTGTTACCTCCGGCTTGGTCGGGCGTCCCTACAGACACAATTGGTCGTGTCTGCGGGTGGGAAGCCGGATGTGGGTATGTGTCCTGGCTGCTGCATTAGCGCCTGCTCTGGTCGGTCGGGGTACCTGTTCAGGGGGGAGGGGGAACTGGGGGGAATAGCGTGATCCTCCCACGCGCTACGTCCCCCTGGCGAAACTCCTCACTGTCAGGCGAAAAGAAGCGGCTGGCGACTCCACATGTATCGGAGGAGGCACGCGGTAGTCTGCAGCCCTCCCCGGATCGGCAGAGGGGGTGGAGCAGAGACCGGGATGGCTCGGCTTGGAAGAGTGGGGTAATTGGCCGGATACAATTGGGGAGAAAAGAGGGAAACACCCCCCCCCCCAAAAAAGTTCAAGTAAATGATCATCATATCACACAGTAACTGCATTTCACATTACATGTATTTATAGCTTTAACCACAGATAATATTTTGACCAAAAGTAATATGTATTCTAATTACTTTTGAGTATATGGTAATTCACTTTTGATCATTCTGGAAGAAATAGAATATAATTTGCAATACGTTACTTCTGGGGGGGGGTGTTCGAAAATATTCACAAAATACTTTTCAGCAGAGATCAGACTTGAGCTCAAAGAGGGGAGCTCTTTTTCGCGGCTATAGCCTGTTCATCTAAATCAGGGTGAAGATCAGACTGATACAGAGATAGTCGCATCCGTCACATCACACACGATGAGGCGAGGTGGATGCGGTGTGGCTGCTGATGCGAGCTGCGTTCAGGCTGAATTGTTCCTCTGGCTCACACCGGCAGAAATCCCTACAATGCAGGGGTATTAACTGCTGTGAATAAAAAGACGCATTGAAGAATTGTGTTTTTTTTTCAGCGAATCTGTTCTTTACAAGATCTTGTGGACGAAGCAGTTGTGAGCTTGCATGCGTTTTGTCTGGCAGACACACACCGGCATATTTTGTAAGGGTAAATGCTTCTCCAAATGCATGTTGTTATTTTAAAGGCTGAGCTTTTTAACTTGACCGAGGAGGATGAAAGGACATATATTGTGGAAAGAGGGAGCCAACTTGGATTCAAACCCACGCCATTAATGCAAACGAAATAAGGCCTGCGTTTTTTTAGGAAAACCTTTAACCTCCGAGTACCCTTCATCTGCAGAAGTGGTTTTTGGAGACGTTCCAGCACGCCAGACATATTTTTACATATGCACGTATGTACTATAAGACGTGTAGTTCAATCACCTGTGGTTTTGTAGTTTATTTCAATACATTTGTCAAAGATGTATTTGAATTTTTGATTTTGATATATTTTTTTGACCTGTGATGGTCTGGCGGCCTGTCCAGGGTGTCTCTCCGCCTGCCCCCCAATGGCTGCTGGGATAGGCTCCACCATCCCCGCGACCCTGAGAGCAGGATAAGTGGTTCAGATAATGGATGGATATACTTTATCCTACTGCATTTAACCCATCCTAGCTGTGTGGGTAGGAGCAGTGGGCAGCCGCCGTGCAGCGCCCGGGGACCAGCTCCGGTTCGTCTTGCCATGCCTCGGTCAGGGGCACAGATGGGAGTATGAACCCTAACATGCATATCTTTTTGATGGTGGGAGGAAACCAGAGCAGCCGGAGAACACGGGGAGAACATGCAAACTCCACACAGAGGATGACCTGGGATGACCCCTGAGGTTGGACTACCCCGGGGTTCGAACCCAGGACCTTCTCGCTGTGAGGCGACAGCGCTAACCACTGTGCCACCGTACCGCCCACAATTTTGTAACACGTTGGATTATGAAGCATCTTTGCCGATTTCTGTGTGTGTGTGTGTGTGTGTGTGTGTGTGTGTGTGTGTGTGTGTGTGTGTGTGTGTGTGTGTGTGTGTGTGTGTGTGTTCGTTACTGCCATTAGACACCTTCTGAGTCTTGCTTGGAGCAGTACAGCTGCTGAAGCATGTATGTCATTTATAAAGATATATTCGCTTAATATCATAGAGGGGCTGATGACCAACACACACAAAAACACATCCAAACAAACACACAAACAAGCGCGCACACAGGAACACACAACAAAATACACACAATCTCTCTCTCTCTCTCACACACGCACGCACACAGGACCATTAATCCGCTTTTGATTCAGGTCTTAATCTCCTGTCTGCCAGTCTACTGGCAGGTCCTGCCTCCCAGTTTAGCACCAACAAAGAAGTTGAAGCATGGCGAGGTGGCTCAAACGGGCAGGACACGCAACTGTAAGGCCTGCAACTCCGCGTCCATTCACACATGCAGGGAGGCCGCTGCTGCAGACACGCTGGGTGGTGAATGAACATTAAGAGCTACCGTTCTTGTGGCTCCTTCCAGCCAACCGTCAGCTTGGTGTGATCGCTCACGCCAGTGGACTGGTATGTCTGGTTTTATCTTCGGTTTACGGCTAACGAAACAATGTCATGGACATTGCTTTATTCATTTATTTTTTAACTCATCTGGGGTTGTGAACACGATGTCAGCCTTTGAGTTGTTAGCCATGGCAAACACAACACTTGGTTGGTAGCGGCTTGCTTGCATGTTGGACCGTGCAGCGGCGGGGAAGCAGGACTTGGATGTTATTCCAGGAACGACAGGCCTGGTGTTTTTAACCGACGACAAACAGTCAGGCATCACGGAGGCCTGTTTTGCTGGCGTGCGAATATCTTGATCACGGTCCCATAATATTAATTAATTGACATAAGCCGTACTATGCCGCACATATAGATCCCCAGTATCCCCTGCGCAAATAATAAGCACGGTGTGGTGTGGAGTGGAGTTAATACAGCATTTGGTAGGGATGAGTGAGGGCGGATAAACCAGAGAGAGTACCACAGCCAATAGAAGACACGCACGCACCCCCCCAAAAAAAAAGCATTGTGAAAATCAGCAATATCCACAATCACACTGTGACAATGTCTCTCTCTCTCTCTCTCTCTCTCTCTCTCTCTCTCTCTCTCTCTCTCTCTCTCTCTCTGTGTGTGTCTCTCACACACACACACACATTTCATCTTTCCATCAAACAAATGGCACATTTTGCTCTGTCCTTAGGAAAACGCTGCCAAGAGACGAAGTTAACTTTTGTGTTGTTGTTGTTCTACCGCACATACTGCAAGTCACCGTTTTTTATGACCGATTGCCATCATTACACTCGGCACGCAGTGTCAACTCACCACTAGATGTCTCACTCCACACTTTGTAGGTCACGCACCTCATAAACACACATGCACACGTGCATGCACGCAGAGTGCACATGGTGTGTTTAATGTGACCAGCCTAGCCACCCTCCCCATGTGCGGCTGTCTCCTCTGGGAGGACGGGAAAGCATCTGCCTCCCTCTGTCTAACACATTCCTGGGAAAATTGCCCAAACGGGAGGCTCAGAGGGAGGGAGGGAACACACACACACACACTAGTACACACACTCAAACACAGAGGGAGAGAGAGAGAGAGAGAGTCACTATTGTACACCTTCATGTCTGAACTAGAGAATATAATCATGCATGACAATAGATGCCACCATCCTAATTTTCATTTTGTGTAACAAAGGACAGGTGCAGGTGTTTTTTTAGAGTAACAGTATCAATTTGAGGTTGTGAATAATATATAATTGGTAACGATTTACACACGACACATTACACGACACATTCATTACACAACTATAGACAGTCTGTAGATACAACATGACTGATCCGGTATGAGTCCTAAAGGTTTTACTCACTTGTTATGATGCCACCTTGCAGGCAGGTCTTGTGTTAGGCCTACTGACTGGTTTCTGGCCTCCACTGATGTCTTGTGTTGCTGTATGCGTGATGCTTATACCATACCACATCTGGAGAGCTGAATACTCATTCAAGATGAGAAGTAGGCCTAGTAGAGGAATTATCAGCCTGCCACGTGTAACATACTGGATCAGTTATGGCATATCTACAGACTCTTCCCCTGGATCACCACCTTGCCATGGTGGAGAAGCTCTTGATCCCAAGAGCTGTGCCGTCCAGAGCTTGGCTCCTGGTAGGGTCAGCCAAGGTGGATCAGTTAAGGGGGAGGTTCCAGACAAAGCGCGACCCAACAAACACCTCAATGACGGAACTGGTGGAAGATGTCTCCAGGTCACAACAGCAGTGAAGGTGGATGAAGGCTGCAACAGAGGGTGGTCCCCAATCATCATGGTTCTCCGTGCTATTGGACTCTGGCCACCCCCTGCCAAGGACCGTGTGGTGGCTGCAGGCGCATCAGCCACTCCACGTAAAAAGCCGTCACACGCAGGCGTCCTCCCATCATGCAGCTCCAGGGTCGGCCTCTACACCCACCTGAGGACCCAGAGGGACCCAGAGGGAGGACGGTCATACTCGACCCCGAGTGACCGCCGATGATGAGCTACAGACTGTCTATAGCTGTGTCATGAATGTGTCGTGTGTTGTAGTCAGTATAAATCATTACCGTATAATTATATGATTATGCTGCTTCAGTAAGAAATAAAATACAGCAAACCCTACCGCAGTGTAAAAGATGTTATGATTATACTGATAATAAAAACTATTTATCTGGCATTTTCATAGGTAAAGAGACGTGCAAAAAAAAGCCAATTACATAAATAAAATAGCGAATGTAAAAAGGGAGGACTCATGTCTCTGTCATTAATAGGAAATTCTCACTCAATAAGAGGAATGGCTCATGTTTCTGGAACAACAACAATAATAATAATAATAATAATAACAAACTTTATCTTGCACCTTTCTAAACAGCGTTACAAGGTGCCTCACACAACAGGATAAAATAATGCACATAGTCAAGATAAAACAACAAAACACAATAAAAATATCGGACATGATGCTAGATCCACTCCACAGAACAAGGTAAAACATGCTCGGGATAAAGTCAAAGAACAAAGAGAGAATCAGAGCCGGTGAAACAAGGATTATGACGAAAACAATTAAAATAAGGCGACAAAAGAAAAGGGTGAAAATATAAAGAATTAGAAATGTAAAAGTATAAGATATAAACAATAAATACGTAAACGTTGACATTATGATCGCACTAATTTGGTTGAAAATGTGAACGGTTTTCGACTTGAAAGTCTACTCAACAGTTCAGTGACCTCTGACCTCAGACCCTCACGTGACAGCAGTAAATCCTGAGTTGATGAGGTTTACCTGTACTACAGGTGATCACTTTTGGGCCTTGCCTCTTGTGTCAACTCATCTATTCCATATTTCTTATGACTGCTTCTGGCTGTGAAATGTGACATTCTCGAGTAAGACTGTGTGTGTGTGTGTGTGTGTGTGTGTGTGTGTGTTTGTGTGTGCAACTGTGATGAATAAGCTCCAGACTCTGTGTTATCTATTAATTCCTTCATTAAGCCCTTATCACCACTTTTAATGCTAATTAAGATGCTCTTTAATGTGGCGACAGGGTGGGGAAGAGCTTCTCAAGCCGCAGTGATGAGGGAGGAGGAGCACGCCGTGCTCAGACAGGCCCACCCTGTCTGATCAGTCCACAACACTGTAAATCCTGTTGGTCCGCGTGTTTGCCGTCCTCAGTGCCGGAGTTTGCTGCTTTTAACCACTCTTTGGTGTTTTCTGTTTTCCTTCTTGCTGTCCCCCACTGCTGTTTTGCGCGTGGCAAACTTTTAGGAGGCCACTATTTGACGGCGACGTGCTGCCGTAGAGCAGACCGAGCCAACTCCCGTTTCAGTTTCTTTTTAGATTTAATTCATTTCAGATCACTTCACTTCATTTGCTTCCTGTAACGATATGATTGGCACAAAGCACTTAACAAAGAGTCCCATGGTTCCCCGGGCCTGATGCCGGCTTTGACCGAGGGTCGAACAAAAGCCCCAACCTTTGAATTGATGGATGATTTAAAAAATCCTTGGTGAGCGGCAGAGTTCATAGGATGCTGCCTCGCATGATGTAGGACATATAGAGGTCATGGGTCCTCTGAACGTAGTTCACGACTGCCTTTCCATGTGTGCCTTACGCCCTGTCAGAACTAAAACTGCCGCCCGCCAGTTTATGTTCTGACAGTTTTGACACGCTCCCGTCAGAATCAGTTTACATGAGCTGAACCCCCCCCCCCCCAATGATTATAGACTGGTGAGAAGGTAAGTAGCAAGGTAGCGCAGATCGATAACAAAGAAAGACACAGATTTTGGTTACCTATTGCATGCAGTAACATGAAGCTTTAGTCAGGGTCCCAGGAGAAGAGTTTTGAGTGAATTGTGAATTAGCTAGCATTGACAGATCTGCAATATGCAGACTAAGCAGATGGCTCATGGACTGTGTGTGGAGGCGAGGGGTGGTGGAGGGTTTGGCTACAACTCTCTGTGTAACAGCAGCTGGTGCCAACCGATAATGTATGTCACCAAAGAGATATAGTGAGAAATGAGACAGGGAAAATGAGAAAAAGAGACGGAACGAGGGACGGACAGAAAGAGAAATGAGGGCGGGGACGAGAGTTTTCACAAAGAGGGAGGTTATATATTATGGAGGTGGACCGAATGAGTCACGGGCGAGAATTTAAAGAGATGAGATACAAGAACAGGGATAATACTGGGCGGCACGGCGGCGCAGTGGTTAGCGCGGTCGCCTCACAGCAAGAAGGTCCTGGGTTCGAACCCCGGGGTTGTCCAACCTTGGGGGTCATCCCGGGTATCCTCTGTGTGGAGTTTGCATGTTCTCCCCATGTCTGCGTGGGTTGCTTCCAGGTGCTCCGGTTTCCTCCCGCAGTCCAGAGACATGTAGGTCAGGTGAATCGGCTGTACTAGATTGTCCCTAGGCATGAATATGTGTGTTGGTCCTGTGATGGCGTGGCGGCCTGACCGGGGTGTCACTCCGCCTGCCACCCAATGACTGCCGGGATGGGCTCCAGCGTCCCCGCGACCCCGATTGGGATACTGGCTTGGATAATACTGGACTGTAGTATAACTATATAGGCCTAGGGTGGGGTTGGATGAACGCTGTCGGTAAAATGGCAAGCAAAGATGGCTCCTCGTAAGGACTTCCTCCTCATACCCCAGCACGTCCCTCCCCTTCCTCTCCCTGTGTGGTATTGATGTCTCCTTCCTCCCCAGTTTCTCCCGCCCTATCTCTGTATCCCGCTCAGACGCAACTTTGATGTATGCATGAGGGAGGATTTCCCCAAGACCAAAGAGGCCATTACCTAGGGGCCATTAGGCCTCTAGTAGAGCATGGCAATGAGTGCCGAGACTCGCTCTGTTTTCACGTCCCACCACTTATGTAGGAGGGAGGTTCCTCTCAGCGGGTAAAACTAAGCCCAACAAGTATGTGTGTATGTACATATATTTATATATATTTTAGTGAAACAGTTTGCCTTGGAAGATTTTGGTGATCGCAGTGGGCTTTTATTTTATGATGCGCGTATGGAGGCTGGGTCATTAATTGTTAGCGTTGTTCTCTCATGCAGACTAGGAGCGGGGCGGGGTGGCGGGAGTGGGGTGGGTGGGTGAGTCATCACCATCAGGATGAAATGCTCTGACATTTGAGCATGAAAGTCCCAGCATGCCTTGCGGCCCAACGCTGCTGGGTCTGTGTGCGTTTTACAGTGGGAGAGGTAAACAGAGGACGCTGGAGTCTGAGAGAGATTTTTTATTTTTCCTCCATGCATATTAACGGAGCGTGCAAGTCATGCTAGTCGAAGCCTAATAAGAGACGGGGCTGCGTGGTGTACTAATAACCTTACAGACGATAAGGGTCTGTGTGTTATTTAGGCGGCTTCTCCCGTTTCTAGGGGAGGAACGCGGTGCTAATGTTAAGCTGTGGGGTGAGAGGAGGGTAAGGGGGGGGGGGTGATAACCCGACTCTTGGAATCACTCTGCATATCTCTGCACCGAACAAGGACACACAGTCCCCCCCTCTGCTCAGGTTTTAAAAGAAATGCCCTACAGGAAGCTGAATGCTAAATGACTACTTGTGTTTCATTTTCCAGTGTTCACAAAAAAACAACCCCCCCCCCCCACTCATTCGGATCTATTTTTTTGTGCGCATTTGCTTGGAGGGTGGCGAGATTTCTCACGAGGCTAGTGAGGTCTACCGTTTATGGTAAATTCGATACAGATATCTTGCTGACGCTGAATTACAAAATCTTGGAATTCACTGCGCAAACGAGGCTGTAAGATTACAGAAGGTGAAATCTTACTTTTCTGTCCCCCCATAGCAGAGAGGAAGCAGACAGGCCGCGGCACGAGACAGAAGGGAGGGAGGAAGTAGCGGAGAGGGAGACAGATGAGGAGAGACGGTAAGATAAGAGGCCACAGTGTGTGTGTGTGTGTGTGTAGATGCGTGGGGTGCGTCTGTACCAGTCCTTTTCCCTAGGCCTGGAGACAGGGGAAACAAGGAGTGATTAATTCAACTCTTACTGTGTCCTACTTGGCCTCTGTCTGGGGGAGCCGTCCCTTGTAAGGACTGGAGGCCAGCCAAGAATAGTAAAACCCGTTTCCTTCCACTCCACTCCCCTGATCAATAAATAGAAGATTGGCAGGTGGATCTTTTCAATATAGAAATGGGCCTGAACCCGTGAGGAGGAGGGGGGGGTCTGCCTGGCAGAAACCCACCTAATGGCTGCCTCTCTCAGCCGCTTGGAGATCAATGGAGCTCGAGGTCATTTATATGTGTGTTTTCACTGAGCGGATCCCTTAGCTGGCCTGACCGATCAGCTCTAATAAATGCTGGTTCTCTATGTCTCAGTGTGTACTATGAGATTCGGGGACCTGGGGTGACAATCTCTTCCCTCTTTTTCGTGACGTCCCCACCCCCTGCCCCCAACGTAAACAGCGGTACCATCACAGAAGCACACAGAGATGCGACTGAGTTTGCATTTAAGGTATGGCCGTGACAAACTTTGGTGTGACAAGGCCATGCATCAATATATATATACGGGCGGCACGATGGTCCAGTGGTTAGCACTGCTGCCTCACAGCAAGAAGTTCCTGGGTTCGAACCCCAACAAGCCGTCCCAAGGTCTTTTCTGTGTGCATGTTCTCCCGGTGTCTGGGTTTCCTCCGGGTGCCGCGGTTTCCTCCCGCCATCAAAAAGACATGTATGTTAGGGTCCCTGCCTGTGGCGCTGACCACGGCAATGGAAAGAAGAACTGGAGTTGGTCCCCGGGCGCTGCAGCTGCCCACTGCTCCTATACAACAGCATGGGTTAAATGCAGAGAACACATTTCATTGTACGAATACAATGTCAAATTTGTGGTCCAACCAAATGCACAACACCTACAGGCCTGCTGTCCATCCAGGTTGTGGTGTGGGACATCTCTCTGCCCTGGCACTCATCTGTATGATGTACACATGGCACTGATGTGTATTTTAAAACCCGTCTGACAATGTCAGCTGGTTTTCCGTTGCAGCAGAGCTGCATATTTAAGCAGTGGTTTTAATTGGTTCTGAGCTGTAGTTACATTTGTTTTTCTTTCCTTGGGCTCTGTGAGCAAGGTAAATTGAGATCACTTTGCCTTGTTTGTATGTTTGAAAAAACAGGGCGCCGTGAGTCAGCGGAAATGTTCAGCGTGAGTCACCCAACCACACCACGTTACTGGTTTCTGCTACCGTCGATGACATGTTGGGAAATATGCTGATTTGACTTTAATGTGCCAGCATATTGATTTGGGCTTCTTCTTTTTTTCTTCTCCACAGAAGATAACAAATCACCTCTCGACTTTCCCTTGCTGCTGTGATGTCGACAGGAAGTAGATGGGCACAGCTGTCAAGAGGAGCAGAAACTATGGCAGCCACGGCCCATCTGCCTTAAAGACGACCAGCTCTGAGAACAAACAACAGAGTTTGTCTTTTCTGTGTTTCCCGGGGAACAAGTGCATATATTTGTTTATACTAGCTGATGCGTGACACCTATATGCACAGGCAGCGCTGAAGCTCTGCATTCCCCGCTGTCAGGTGAGCCCCCCCCCCCCCCCCGCTGAGGTCTGTGCCCTGCAGTGTGTCCTCTCTACCAGAACCATCCCTTCGCCCTGTCACCTATGTGACAGAAATGCTGTGCAGCAGCCCCGCCGAGTGCTGCTGTCTGGCTTCTGTGGGAGTGCACCTGCATCTGCCCTGCTGACAGACTGAAGCAAGGGCAGAAGAGGCGCGAGTGTGGCTCGGTTGTCTCTCCAGGCCCAGAGGCACGAGCCAAGAGACACCGGACGACCGAATTGATGGTATTGTCTGCCCTCACTTTGATTTAGGGAAGGGGGGGACTCTGCACAACCTTTTAGGCTCCATTTTGCCGTATTCATTAGACTCTCGGAAAACAGCGTCTGATTCTGACTGTCTGCTGAATTGTAATGGCTGAGGATGCGTCACAGCCGCCGCACTTTTGAACTTGACTCTTTGAAGGTGTGCATTCCAGTCGGCTAGAGGAGCAATCAGAGCACAAGCAACAGAGCAGTGACAAGACAGGTGTATACACGCGCACGTATGCATGCAAACACGCACACACGGCCGATGGACTGAGATATTCCACTCTCCTGAGGGTGACCTCACACTGAATTAGATTTACTCAGCTTATGTGGTGCCTCTTTTATATCCCATCAATATAAAACATGGCTCGAGCAACGTCAAGAGGAAAACGGGTAGAGACAAAGAATTGCATCTCAACAAGCTTTTAACGCCCCCCCCCCCCAAGAAAAGAGGATCCTGCAGTTGGGTGAATCTAGAACAAATGCTGCCCCCCCCCCCTCTCTAACCCACCACTTCAAACACCGAGGTCCTCCCTTCTAGTTGCGGACATCATTGAATAACAACTGGGTGTTTGAACTCGATAAATTGGGTCATTAATAACCCCCCTGCCATATTTCATATCCTCGGCCGGTGGCCCGGAGATGCCCCAGAATAGAGCAAATGTAGTCGGCGACGGGGGTGGGAAGGGGGTTGGAGGGAATAAAGCCAGCCCAAGGTGAGGATGAACGTTCACCCTCTGGTCAGTTCAACAGCCTCTCCAGACAAATGCCAGACATTATGAAACCAATAAAGTCCCGATATCTGCTCGCAATACCCGAGTGTCAAGGGAAGCGCGCGAGGAGGAGGCCTGACGTGCGCCCCCGTCCGTCGCAAAGGAATATTTGACGGAAGCGTCGCCGCGTCGTCTCGTTTGTTACATCTGAGCGCGGCGAGGGATGGAGGAGGGGGGAGCAGGAGGAGGAGGGGGGGAGGTGCGCCAATAAGGCGCAGCATCAGCAGCAACGACCAGCGGCGGCGCATCGCCCGTCTTGTTCTGCGCTGCCAAATCCTCCCTCTACGTTTCAGATTGAGATTTCACAGCTTCAGGTCTCTCCGGGAGCCTTCGCCGTCAACCCGCGTTACTTTCCCGGAGCGAGGCGTTTTATTCCTTAGCCCAGCCTGCGAGAGAGGAGAGAGAGAGAGAGAGAGAGAGAGCGACTGTTCTTCCGGTTCTCCATTTATCCCAGTTTGTTGAATATTTCATGAAAAATGGCGATCTGCGCTCAGTTCTACGGTGTCTTCTGTCTCTTCTCGATCCAAACTGTCTTGCTCGTATGGGTGTCAACGCCGACAGCGGGGACCCACCTTTTCCCCCAGCACTACACGTAAGTAGCTAACCCCCCACCCCCCTCCAGTCCTCGGGGTTCCAGCGGGGTGAGAGCGGGGGGGGGGACAGGTGGCTCCGTCCGTCCGCACCCGACGCTGTTTAGCAGAGGTGCGACGGTCGCTCGATGCCGAAGCGCAAACGCAGCTTCCGTCTCCGATATGAGCGATCTACGTTACGAGTCTGTCCGATTGCTGTCTTTGTGGGTAATGTCATTTGCGCCCCCCCCCATGTCCCCCATCCGCCGCGGACTTTATTCAGTCTGCGAAGAAACGGGCTGTTGACGTGTAGCTACAACACCGCTCAGGTGCCGCCGGTGTAAGAATGGCCAGGCGGTGAGGGACTTCGCCTGTTAGTGATCGCGGCGGCGGCGGGGAAAAAAAAACCAAAAACAAGTCGTTGTTGTACTTTGCTGTCATCGCACGGCAAAGAAGCCAATGCCAACGACAGTGTCCCGTTTACGCGTGATGGACAGCTCGGCTCGAGGCCAAATGAAGCTGCTGTAAAAGTCCTAAATGGGCTAATCGTAGCTCGCCATGAAAACAACACGTAGCTCCGTCAGTCGGTGGGATAATAATAGCACACGACGACAGCAGCGTTGTGTGTCTTTACCTATGAAGGCTAGTTAGTGTCCAGTAGCACCGAGCGTGTCCCATATGCTCCTCTATGTAGGTGGCCGCCCCGTCGCGCGTCGGGACTCGTGCGTTTATTTAGCTACCTGGCGGCTGTGAAGGGGAGCCAAGCTGTTCCCTGATTCTTAAATATTTGGAAAAAAATATTTTTTTAAACGTAAACAATAAAGATGCCACGATTTAATTTCCAAGTGTAGTCGTAATCCTTCAAAACAGTTGTCCCGAGTCGAGCTTAACCGGATGTAGTTGACTTTCGGGTAGTTTCCTCTCGGGTGTGCTCTCTATCCATTGCATGACTATGGAGTGCAGATGGCTTATAAAACAGAAAGGTAACCTCGTACATCACCCGCTGACAGCAGGACTACACCGTCGTTCTTTATTATACAGCCAGGGAGTGTGTATTTTCGAAAAAGAGAGTTGTGGCATTCTGTATATAGTCTGCATTGTTCAGGGAAACAAAGGGCCCTTATGACCTGTCCACTTTTGCTGTGGTGACCCATAAAACCCAGTTCGTAGATATCGGACAGTCGCCATAAATGTGGTGTTGCCCTGTGCCGGAGTGATGCTGACAGCGTTTTTAGCCGACCCTGTGTGACTGGTGTCTGATAGAGATTCACAGAATGAGCAGCGTTTCCTTCCCTCTTGTTTCCAATGGATCACCCTGAAACCAATTCACGGCTCCAGCGGTTTGATTTGAGTTGACTCTCATTTGCTGCTGGATAACTCCCAACTTCAAATTCACATTTTGTTTGTTGACGTAAACGCTCCGTGTACCCAATTACAAATAATTTAAATGGCTTTTCGTAATCCACACCCTTGATCAAAATCAATAAGAAAAATGTCCTTTGACTTGAAGTGCGTTGGTAATTGGTGTGGCAAACATATTCCCCAAAGTAAGCACCTACTTCAGTGTTTTTCGTATAACTGTTTCTCAAGCGACTGTGACACATTTAATGGCCACTGAATCCCATTGCCTATTAATTCCCAACGCTGCTCATACGTTCGTGTAAATTATTTGAACAGATAAATATAAGATAAAAATAGGCCTGGTTATGTAATCTAGGTTAAACTGAACCTTCTCCTGGGTTTTATAAACTAGGTTTGTGTCACCCACATCTTGCCTAATTAAAGTGTATTGGGAATGGCTATATCCATCGTTGGGGCATATACTAGGTCGGCCTTGTGTGTGTGTTTGTTGCCCTGCTCTGTTTGTCGGTAAGAGACGGTAAGAGAGCACTTTTTATAATTCATTTTGCCCAACTACCCTTTAAACTTCTCATCAATTTAAGAGGCCGGTCCACTTTCTCCCTCTCTTGCAGCAGTCTGCCCAGAGTGTGTGTGTGTGTGTGTGTGTGTGTGTGTGTGTGAGGTGAGGTGAGAGAGAGAGAGAGGGGGGGGAGTATTATTATCTCCCCTTTGTTTTGTTTTTATTCCTCTAAATTTTGTGGCCCTACCATGTTTTTGGGATTTTTGAAGTAAATAGTTGGAAACGCGGTCACTGGATTCAAGCTAAATGGATGGGTGCAAGACGGGAATGGATTTGTCATCGTTTACCTCAGCTCATGTCAAACCAAGCGCAATTCTCTTAAATGTGACAATTTATGTATGTGGGAAAATAGTCCAAGTTTGGCTCTGAAAGATAATGTGGTTTTCCATCTGGAGTGAGAGCCACATTGCAGCTGTATGAATAGAGAAATGGCCCCTGACTGACACAAGGGTCATCTATTCAAACTCCTTTTACGGCATTGTCTGCCTTCCCATCATGCTTGGTCAACGTGAATCACGGCGCCTGGAAACGACACCGAAACGTCAGTCACCAGATAGTAAGGTTTTAAATCTATACAAAAAGACATACCGTAGTTTCGGACGACGTTCTCTTTCGCCCTTCATGAATTACACAATGAAAACCTCTTTGTTTTGACCAAGGAACAGCGTCCCTGACTCTGATTTCTCTTTAAATGGATACGGTGAAAGCACAACTATACAGACAGTGTTTGCAATACAAAAGATGTCACACCACATAAATAAGCCCCAGGCCCCATAGGGAGATTGATGCATTTCTGTTCCCTTTTGAATTTCACCCATAATTTCCAGCGTCGTTGTAGTTGTTAGTGTACTGGCAATGATGTATGTTTGAAATTCAGAAAGAAATGGAAAAAGCCCACATTGGCTCCCAATTAGGTCCATTACTTGAATATCTAATAAACTGCCATAATGGGTCCATTATACACACACAACATATTAAGCTGTAACGAGTCTTTTTATGCTAACACAGCGCTACATGAACTAGCATGGTGCAAATTAAATGTATTTAGGTTGCATACAGCACTTTTGCAGTAATTTTGCAAATGATTATTTCTTATATTAAAGAATACATCACGGGCCCTGTTTAATGATTTTGATGCTGTAAAGCACAATGTATTTTATTTAAATCAAAATTAAAAGTGACAAAGCTAATTTGTGTGTATGTGTGTGTGTTAGTTTTTCTATCTACTGTATCTTAAGCATAATGTAGTTAATTTCTATGGTGTTTTCTACATGTATGTGTACATGGAGGAGCATTTACAGTACACTAGTCAAGTTGTGTGTGGGGAGTGTGCTTGGCTGGGGGAAAGAGGTGTTGTCACTTGCTGTTAGCATCACTGCCCTCTGCCGCACTCCAGCCCCATTGTAGGCCTCTTTTCACTTCATAGTTAGGTGACCTTTTCATCGTCGGCATGCTCTCCCCAACATTTCCCGCCTCACTCGACCCTCTCAGAGGCCGTCTTGCTTACCCTTAATCTTGCCCCTATAAACATAGTCAGCTTGCACACTCGCACGCGTGCGTGATGCTCGGCTGCCGCAGCCCTGATGAGGCCTGCTCCAGCTGAATGCCTGACGATTATGGCTTTCGCTGCCGCTCCTCTGCTGGCTCGTGCGACTCTTTTTCCTTGTCATCTGAACAAATCTGACATTTAAAGCTGACATTTGTTTCTGTCATTATATTCAAAGACAAACATCTGCGTTGCGCTGGGCTGTTGATGCTAGCGATTAGCTGTCTGCTGGCTGCTGAAAGGGAAAGGTTGGCATGAAAGTCAAGTTGCTGGCTCGTGGAAAACTGACTGAAATTACTCATCTTATTGTTTAGCGTCGAGCTGCTACTTCTGTCAGAAGTTGAGTTTCTCCAGTCAGGGCTTTACTTGGATCCGCACGCGGTCGGTCTGCTGCTGCTGACTTGGAAGAGGATCTCGTGATTGTATTGATCCGTTAAGTTATTTGTTACTTGGGCGGTAGATTTCCGGCGACGAGCTCCCTGATTGTTTGAGCCCTTAATTCCAAACTTGGCTCCATCTAATGGAGATCGGCTCCTGCTTATAGTGCACTTCTGTCAGACCTGAGCTGTTTTATTGCAGACCCATCTGAGCGCGGCCGCTGATCCCAGCCGAGCGGAGCTAGCCGTGCTCACGCCTTTGTCCGGCCAGGGCCAAACACATATACACGGGACACGATGAGTAAAGAGGGTGCTGATGACTAAACTGGGAGATATAGACGGTCACCGGCCAGGCAGCAGGGAGAGTGTGGCAAAGGAGGGTGACAGCAAGACAGACAGACAGACACGCAAATGATGAGACAGATGGACAGATAAAGAGATGGATGGATGGTGGACAGTCTCTCGCTCTCTCTGTCTTTATGTCCCTCTCTCTTGTGCACTGAAACACACACACACACACACACACACACACACACACACACACACACACACACACACACACACACACACACAGTAATGACATGCAGACCTGTTAAAGTTATAATCTTAGATGATGCAGATTTAAAATGCCTCTGTCCTTTTTTCCCCCCCTTCAGAATGATGCACTGGGCAGGGCGCATTGAGAAGGAGCTTGAAAAGGTTCTGCAGCATGTCACCGGGACGCAGCAGATGAAGTCGGTGAGTTGACCTTGACATTTTGATGCAACGTTCCCCCCTCCACCTCAAAGTTGGTGTTATGCTTTATTTCATAATGTGATTTCAGGGGGCCAGATTATACAACACGGACTGTTTAATTCTCTGTTTATGGAGAAGCACACACAGCTGCAGTGTGTGTGTGTGTGTGTGTGTGTGTGTGTGTGTGTGTGTGTGGTTTGTGGCTGTGTTCTTGTTCAGCTATATTTTTGTGAGGGCCAGTTGGAATTTTTAACCACAACTGTGAGGACATTTTTTTTCTCCAAAATGAAGACATTTTTTTCTGGTCCTTAGTTGTTCAGGGTTCTATTTTAGGGCTAGAATTGGGGTTTAGGGTCAAGGTCAGAATTGGGATTAGGATTAGGTTAACATTAGGGTAAGGGTATATATTTTTGATGATTAAGAATAGGGTTAGGGGCCGGGGAATGACTGTAGTAAATGCGGGGTCCTCACAAGTATAGAAAAATGTGTGTGTGTGTGTGTGTGTGTGTGTGTGTGTGTGTGTGTGTGTGTGTGTTTTGTAGAACAGATGGTGATTGACAGTGTTTCGCCATGTTTCAGCTGTGTGCACATGTTGGCTTTGCTTCCAGGGATCCAGATTGTAATGGAAGCCGTGATAAATGTCTCATTGTTTCTATACGGGCAACTGGTATTCAGTCAGTCAGATAGGGCCTTTGGCTGTTTTAGTGCTCGTAGTGACCATGGGTAGTGTTATGGCTGTTGTTGTGATGGGGGCCGTTGACAGATCGTCTAGAAGAGATGTGAGGTTGACCCGGCTAGTTATGGTAAAAAGTAGGGCCGTGTTACCGTTTCAATTTAAACAGCGAAAATCAAATAAAGGATTATCCGATTCAACGTGTCGAAATTGAATTAAAAGCTGATTCTCTCTCTTTCACGCGCGCACATACACACACACACACACACACACACACACACACACACACACACATACACACACACACACACACACACACACACACACGCCTTTCATTTCCGGCTCTTCCATTGGATATGTCGAGTCTGTGAGGCTGAACAGGTTTGTGGGAGGAGTGAGTGGGGCACACGGAAGAGAGGAGAGATGACAGCTAAAATAAATAAGTTTACTAAGGAACAAAATGGCAACTGCTGGAAATGAAGAAAGAGCACTTAGAGATCCTCCCACTGCTTGAAGTCTGTGGGTTTGGCAATGTTTTCCATGTCAATTATGATGAACATAATGCATGTTTTGTTGATGGGGGGACAAAAAATGGACAGCTCTCTGTGTCTGCCACAAACGCATGCCTAAAATTATATAACGTAGATTGATTGATTGATTGATCGATCAATCAGTTGATTGACTGATTGGCTTTCCCCCCCCTCTCTTTCTCTCTGATTGTACTTGGCCAATTACCCCACTCCTCCGAGCCGTCGCGGTCTCTGCTCCACCCCCTCTGCCAATCCGGGGAGGACTGCAGACTACCACATGCCTCCAACGAAACATGTGGAGTCGCCAGCCGCTTCTTTTCACCTGACAGGGAGGAGTTCCGCCAGGGAGATGTAGTGCGTGGAGGATCATGCTATTCCCCCCCAGTTCCCCCTCCCCCCTGAACAGGCACCCCAACTGACCAGAGGAGGCGCTAGTGCTGCAACCAGGACACATACCCACTTCCGGCTTCCCACCCGCAGACATGGCCAATTGTGTCTGTAGGGGCGCCCGACCAGGCTGGAGGTAACGCGGGAATTCGAACAGGTAATACCCATGTTGGTAGGCAACGGAATAGACCGCTATGCTACCCGGACGCCAAGTTTATTTTTGAAAGTCAAATTTACCTTAACAGTACTTTGACCTTTTTTTTTTTTTTTTTAAACACGATTTAAGGTGCAGTTAGTCCTAACCAATGGTGAAAAGTAAGGAATTACAGCTACTTTCATTACTGTCTGGTGTTCAACTGCCCTAAGTTCTCCCACACAACTCCCCTTCTCATGTCCCCACACTGGCTCCCAGTAGCTGCTCGCATCCAGTTTAAGACTGGTGCTAGCCTACAGGGCAGTGAAAGGAACAGCTCCTTCCTATCTCCAGGCCATGGTCAAGCCCTACACCCCCGCCCGACCGCTTCGCTCTGCTGCCTCGGGACGCCTGGTTGCCCCGTCGCTCAGAGGCCCTTGCTGCCAATTGACCCGGTCACGGCTCTGTTCTGTCCTGGCCCCACAGTGGTGGAATGGACTCCCCACTGATGTCAGGACAGCGGAGTCGCTGCCCGTCTTTCGGCGCAGGTTGAAAACTCACCTCTTTAAGAACTACTACCCTGTTACTTGCTCTTAGCACTTATTGTATTCATTCATTAAAAAAAAAACTCTTTCTTGCGCTTTTACTTTATCACTGGTTTTGCTCTTAGATGCTTGTTCAGATGTACTTATGACCTCTGATGACTAGTAGTTCTCCTGATTTCCTACTTTAAATGCACTTATTGTAAGTCGCTTTGGATAAAAGTGTTGACTAAATGACTGTAATGTAATGTAAATTACAGAACACGAGTACATTTTTCCCTTTTTCTTTGTGCTGATTTATCATAAAGTGTCCTTCTTAGTTGTTGTAATTCAATAAGCATCACAGTTAAAAAAAAGGCTAAATGAAGAATTTGGTTAAGTGGTTTTAGAGATTTCTAATGCCAACATAAATGTGGTTTGTTCATACTGTGTGTTTGTCCGGGTTGTTTCCGTACAATCCCAGTGCTGATACAGGCCACCTCAGCCAACAGACATGTCTGTACTTTCAGATCTGCAGAAGAACAGAAGTATCTCAGAGTAATTTACTCAAGCAGAAGAAGAAAGTCAGTGCTTTTTTTTAACCCCCCCCCCCCGCCTTTTCTCCCCAATTGTATCCAGCCCCCACTCTTCCAATCTGACCTGGTCGCTGCTCCACGCCCTCTGCTGATCCGGGGAGGGCTGCAGATTACCACATGCCTCCTCCGATACATGTGGAGTCGCCAGTCGCTTCTTTCCACCTGACAGTTAGGTGTTTCACCAGGGGGACGTAGTGCGTGGGAAGATCATGCCATTCCCCCCAGTTCCTCCTCCCTCCCGAACACGACCTACCAGAAGAGGTGCTGGTGCAGCGACCCGGACGCATACCCACATCCGGCTTCCCACCCGCAGACACGGCCAATTGTGTCTGTAGGGATGCCCGACCAAGCTGGAGGTAACACGGGGATTCGAACCGGTGATCCCCATGTTGGTAAGCGACGGAATAGACCGCTATGCTACCCGGATACCTGAAAGTCAGTACTTTTACTCATACTCAAGTACTTTTACTCAAGTGGGCATTTAAAATACTTCCCGCCTCTGTTCTTAACATCTGAAGCTCTGTTTCAAAATTGAAATTGAAACCGAATCGTGAATATTGAGAAGTTGTTATTCTCGCTGTTGTGTAGTGGGAGCACGTTCTCTCCAACTTGTCTTTCTTTTTGCTCCCTGCTGGTTCGGCGATGTTGAGGCTTGACGCCGCAGGATGACAACATGCAGATTTTCAGCAGCCATCCGCTGAAAATCAAACACAACAGTGATTGCTCGTGTTAACTCGGCTAAATATTTGTCTCTCGTATTGCATACCAATATGTACCGATGTTTTGGGAGTGTGTGACGTGTCTGAGTTTTTAATCCCTTTCGACAAACAGCTATTGGAGACGTATTTGATTTTGTGGACGACAGTAAGACGGGGAAATTTCGCTGAGGACAACGTGCTCTTTGCCGTAGTCGCGTGTCCATTCTGGTGTCGACTCGTGCAGGGGTGCTGATGTGACCGTGTGTGTGTGTGTGTGTGTGTGTGTGTGTGTGTGTGTGTGTGTGTGTGTGTGTGTGTGTGTGTGTTGGGCTGTCTGTGTACGCAGTGGTGAGCGGGCGTGAGGGAACATTCATCACGGCCCCAAACAGGAGTCGTCACAGGGTGTGCTAAATGGCCCAGCATGCCTAGAAAAGCCATTTTCTAAATGGATGCCTCTCTCTATACGTGTGTCTGATAGAAATCTTCCCAGGGCTATGCCGGCTGGTAACAAGATTGCCTCCCTCTGTGCCCCCTTCCTCTTCGTGCGCAGTTTATTCTCACTAAAAAAAAAAAATGTAAAGAGTCTGCAAATTATTTTTGAGTTTGTCTTGCGGAGGGGAAGGACGGAGGGGAGAAGAATTTAATGTTGCCTGTTCTGTTCCTCCTGGTTGAGGTTTTACTTTTTTTCTGACAAGCAAGGACTGCAAGTAGAAGGGTAGAAGAGATGGAGGAGGCAGGACAGTCCAGGCCCCCCAAATAAGGTGGATTTGTTTTGCAAAGGCCTACTTGAAAACGGTACCGAGGTTTATATTGAGGTCTTTCGTCTTGCTGTGCCCGCATGTGCCTGACAAGTATAAATCAATGTCATTTCAATTAATCAAAACTCAAATATTTGCATCCCTATTCAAATATATATATATATATATATATAGTATATATATTGTTTTGGATTTTTTCCCCTTTTTCTCCCGAATTGTACTTGGCCAACTACCCCACTCTTCCGAGCCGTCCCGGTCACTGCTCCACCCACCCCCTCTGCCGATCCGGGGAGGGCTGCAGTCTACTACGTCTCCTCCAATACACGTGGAGTCGCCAGCCGCTTCTTTTCACCTGACAGTGAGGAGTTTCGCCAGGGGGATGTAGCTCATGGGAGGATCACGCTATTCCCCCCCAGTCCCCCCCCCGAACAGGCGCTTCGACTGACCAGAGGAGGCGCTAGTGCAGTGACCAGGACACATACCCACATCTGGCTTCGGAGACACGGTCAATTGTGTCTGCAGGGACACCCGACCAAGCCAGAGGCAACACTGGGATTTGAACCAGCGTGATGATCGCCTTGTTGGTAGGCAATGGAATAGACTGCTACACTACCCGGACACCCTTATTCAAATAGATTTTACCCAGGCAAAGGTGACATTACCTCCAGGCGTGCTGAAGATAGGTCAGGGCCGAGCGAGGCGTCAGAAACGGCGGAGGTTCAGACATGAAGGCTTAGGTGGAGAAACACAGCGAGTGGTGGTTTTTTTTTGTTTTTTTTGGATGTGGAAGCGGAGGTTGTTGTGAGAATGGGTCAGCGGTGGTTTGACAACTGAGATGGATGTGCACGGGGGATTGGCGTGTTTCTTTACAGCCGTGGATGAGGTGGCAGCGCAGCGAGAACAAGAACCGGAGAACTGATGCCGTTTTTCCTATCCATCCTCATTATCCTGTGCACTGCTATGCACGATGCGTTATGTGAGAGGCGGCGCGGGACACCCGTTTTATTTCCATATCCTCAGGCCTCATCATACCTGTTCGACAGGCGTACACGAACGGCACACTCACACGCGGCCACTAGGGACAGCGGCATAGTGTTTTGATTCGATTACTTTACGAGGGATACATAGATATAATTACTAAGTATGTGTGAAGAAACCAGTTGCATATGTACATGTCATGCAGACTCATGTAACATATTACCTCTCTCTCTCGCTCTCTCTCTCTCTCTCTCTCTCTCTCTCTCTCTCTCTCTCTCTCTCTCTCTCTCTCTCTCTCTCTCTCTCTCTCTCTCTCTCTCTCTCTCTCTCTCTCTCTCTCTCTCTCTCTCTCTGTCTCTCTCTCTCTCTCTCACACACACCAAACCTGCACATGTGAACTAAGAAGGGGAGCAATTGTTTCCTTGTCTCCTCTTTAGCAAGCTATCTAAATGGCGAAGCTGGGGACCATATGCTGAGCTCCTAATTCATTTAAATAAGAAGAGGCTAATCAGCATGAATAATTTAGCCTGGTACACATGACTGCTCCTTAACCCCGAGCTCCAGCCTGGCACCTCAGCGCAGCACACGGTGGATCCCTCTCCCCGCTTCGTCCCACGCTTTTTCACTCCGTTGAGTTACCCTGGATTCAAACCCGAGCCCGGTGTTCGCCAGCGTCCCCCCCCATCGTGACTTGGGTCTTACAAGCTGGTGGGGCCGGAACGCCCAATGAGACGCAGGGTGCCAGTAAATGGTTGCAGGTTTCGCTGATCTTTTATAAATGGAGACAAACCGCGTGCTGTTTAAAGGAGGATAAGTTCTCTTAAGCCGAAGTTTTTCAGTCCTCCTGTCACTTTTGCCCACCCTCTTTGTGTGTGTGTGTGTGTGTGTGTGTGTGTGTGTGTGTGTGTGTGTGTGTGTGTGTGTGTGTTAGTGCTGAAGTAACTTTTTGATCAACAGAAAATTGAATCAATTACAATTTTGGCAGTCGACTAATCGTTTGAGTCACCCATAAAACAAAAAAATCGTTGGTTGGCTGCAGTTTCAGCAGCTGGCTTTCCTCTGATTCAGATCATTATGAAATGATTTAAATCAGACACGGAGGACGTGGACATAGACGTAATCACACAGATGTGGAGAGAGTCAGCAGTGTTAGGTTCCTGGGAGTTCACATCACAGAGGACCTCTCCTGGTCCTCACATGTCACTGCGCTCTCCAAGAAGGCCCAGCGGCGTCTTCACTTCCTGCGGCGTCTGAAGAAGGCGAGCCTCCCCCCCCCCACCCATCCTCATCACATTCTACAGAGACACCATAGAGAGCATCCTGACCAGCTGTATTTCTGTCTGGCATGGGAACTGCAAGGCCTCCCACCACAAATCCCTGCAGCGGAGAGTGAAGACAGCTGGGAAGATCATAGGAACTGCTCTCCCATCCACCCAGGCCATCTCTGACGCACGGTGCACCTGGAAGGCTCTCAGCATCGTGAAGGACCCCACCCATCCTTCCCACATCCATTTCACCCTCCTACCCTCTGGCAGGAGGTACCAGAGCATCCGTGCCGCCTCCACCAGAGTAGGCAACAGTTTCCTTCCTCAGGCTGTGAGGTTCCTCAGCAGCCTGAACACTTAGTTCTTTCTGACTCTTATTAGACCAAATGATCAATCAGTTAATTGAAAAAAAAGAATCGGTAGCTTAATTGATTATGAAAATAATCATTAGCTGCAGCCCAAGTCTGTGTAGGGATGCGTGCATGTATCTGTTTGTTTCGTTGTGCTCATATTTTCTTCGTTTTAGTGCGACAACAGTGATTGAGCATACGATCCCTTTTGACCAGTGTTGACATGTATAAGTGTTGTATAGGTATATATGTATAGGTGTTGAAAGACAGTTTGGATGCATGTTGAACTGCAATGCTCCGATACCTCAAGTCTACAGACTACTTCTGGAGGCTGGCTCAAGACCACGCCCCCCCCGCCCCCCATACAAACAGAGATATCTCTATGAAGCGTGCTGAAGGATTTACTCTTTATCGCCGCCGACAGAAAATATCGGTTATCTGTCTCCCATGCCCAGTGCTCTCCCAGACAACGCCCTGCCCTCCATACCACAAACCTCTTCCTCACCTCCTGACGCTGACCTCAGCTAACGCCGAACCCCCCCCCCCACACACACACATACAACTAAACACAGATACACATAATGGCTGGTGGCATAAACACCACCTATAACTTAGTCTGTATCAATACCCTTGGTTCAAAGACATCCAGACTGCACATGCATATATGCATGTACACGTGTGCACACACACACACACGTACGCGCACACACACACATGAATTTTAGCGTATACACTGTACACGCTGTGCCGTTTTGTCAGTGATATAACAAATGATCAATGTAATTGGTTTTCTTGATTTAATAGCTCCTACTGCTGCAGACAATGTGCAGGAAGAGTTGAGTGTCCCTCCTCCCACCATGAGCAATTACCTTTGAAGGAGCGAGTGCTCTGGCCGTCTTCCATGCCCCCCCCCCCCCCCGTTCTGTCTCTCCTCTCTCTCACTCTCCCACCCCCTCCATCTCTACCCCGAACCTTACACAACAGCAGCCTGTTATCTGGCCTTTGGAAACATCACAGGCTATTTTTGCTGTATATAGTTTCCCCTCCAGCTCTAGTCCACCCCCCCCCCCCGCTTAACATCCACTGTATGTCTCCATCGCTGTCTGTGACTTGTATTAGTATGTGTTTTACATAACAAATGTATGCACAAGTAAGACAATCTCCCACTAATGGTGCTGTCTCCCTCAATCTATCTATCTATCTATCTATCTATCTATCTATCTATCTATCTATCTATCTATCTATCTATCTATCTATCTATCTATCTATCTATGTCTGTCTGTCCTTCTGTCCGTCCGTCCATATGAGTTGTTGGGCAGTACGGTGGCCCAGTGGTTAGCACTGTTGGCTCATAGCAAGAAGGTCCTGGATTCAAACCCCAGGCCGTGTACTCCAGTTTCCTCTCATCATCAAAAAGACATCCAGTCTGTGCCCCTGGGCAAGGCAGTGGAAAGAAGAACTGGAGTTGGTCCCTTGGCACTGCATGGTGGCTGCCCACTGCTCTTAGCTACATAGCTTCCCACCACTTCCAGTTTGTGTTTTGGGATGGGTTAAATGCAGAGGATGAATTTCCCCATGGGGCTTGATAAAGTACATCTTAATCTTAATCTTTGTTGGAGTCTGTCCAAATTAAACAATGGTAAATATCAGATACCAACTCCCTTAATCCCAGTCCCAGGAATGAGGGGAAATTAAGGTCAGTTTTTAGGGTCATGCGAGTAAGAGATGGTCTGCTGAAGAATTATTATCCCTCATTCAAAACTGACTATGTTCCTGGGTTTTTGTTGCAACTTAACATTGGCATTCATTAATGTGCTGTTACTTTACTTAAATGGAAATAACAACAATAGCAACAATTTAACAGTGGGGGATAAGAGCACATAAAACCAGTCATAAACTGAACATTTGTTTGTGTGACAGCAGGTCAGCACCATTACTCCTAGGCCCATTCCCTGTGCCAAGAAAAAAACACAAAAGGGCACACAAACCCACAATATTTGTATTTCTGCCATTTTATTGGTTTTCTGGCACTGGGGACAGATATAGGGATTCATCGGCGAACCCATTTGATGGCTTGGCACTGGTCGCTGGTGTTTATAAAATGAAATACATATATCTTCAGACAGCAGCCCTGCATGGAGGTATCTCTGGTTTGGGTATTGGAATTTTACTTAAATGCACCACAACAGCAGTGTATCAGAATAAACAACACAACAACAACAACAACGTGTATGTACTGTTAGTATCTCTAAAAAGTAGTCTGAGCTGGCTCCTCAGGACCTGTTTCACTCTCTGGAGCAGTGTTTCTCAACCCAGTCCTCAAGGAACCCCTATCCTGCATATTTTCTTTGCAACCCTGAATAGGTACCTGTTTGTAGTTATTCAACCAATCAGCAATGAATGTTGTCAGATGTTGCACACCTTGCATAATTAAGTGCTGCGACATGATTGGTCGAGTAAGTACAAGCAGGGTTACCTATGCAGGGTTACAATGAAAATCTGCAGGATAGGGGTTCCTTGAGGACTAGGTTGAGAAACACTGCTCTGGAGGTATTTGGCTGTAGCTGACCTCCTTGCTGCCTCCTTGTGGTTTCCATTTGCCTGGATACCCAGGTACTTGTAACTGTCTTCTATTTCTGTTATCCTGCTGTCTGGTAATTCAGCACCTTCAGTCTTCACCACCTTTCCTCTTTTAGCCACCATTCGACGGCACTTGTCCAGTCCGAATGACATCCCGATGTCATTGCTGTAGATCCTGGTGAGGTTGATCAGCGAGTCAATGTCTTGCTCATTCCTGACATACAGCTTGATGTCATCCATGTATAGGAGGTGGCTGATGGTAACTCCACTTCTGAACCTGTACCCATGTCCACTGTTTGTGATGATCTGACTGAGGGGGTTCAGGCCTATGCAGAACAGCAGCGGAGGCAGTGCATCACCTTGGAATAGGCCCCATTTGGTGGTTAACTGTGTGATTGTCTTTGAGTTGGCCTCTAGTGTTGTTTTCCACTGCCACATCTAGTTCTTGATGAAGGCTATTAGTGTCCTGTTGTCTTTGTATAGTGCCATGCACTCCTGTAACCATGTGTGGGGCATTGAATCGAGGGCTTTCTTGTTGTCAATCCAGGCTGTGCCCAGGTTGGTCTGTCTGGTCTTAGTCTCTGATGACTGTTCTATCAACCAGTAGCTGATGCTTTGACCCTCAGGTGTTGTTCCCAGTTCCCTTCTGAGTTTCACTGATGTATTGTCTCATGTGCCCATTCAGCTTAGCTGCTATTATGCCTGACAGGATCCTTAATGTTGTGGAGAGGCAGGTTATCGGCTGGTAGTTTGAAGGTGTTTTACCCTTGTGGGGTCCTTCATGAGCAGTATTGTTTTCCCCTGTGTTGGCCAGTCAGTGAGACCCTGATGTTAGCAACTGATTCATCTGTGTCGCCAGGCGTTTAAGGGAGTGCTGTTAGCTTCTTCAGCCAGTAGGTGTGAATCATGTCAGGGCCTGTTGCAGTACAGCTCTTCATGTTTGAGATTCATCGTTGGACATCAGCCACTCTGATGGTAACTGGTTCTTGTTCTGAGATACGTATTGCTGTGGTCTGCTCTTAGGTCCACCAGCCACTGGGCATTGGTGTTGTGTGATGCCTCCTTTTCCCATATATCCTTCTAGTGTCGTTTGGTCTGTGCTCTGGGTGGGTCTGTTGTTGTTCCCCTAGTTACTCTGCAGCTGGGAGTATACATCGATCAGCCAAAACATTAAAAACACCTGCCTAATATTGTGTAGGTCCCCCTCGTGCCCCCAAAACAGCTCTGACCCGTCAAGGCATGGACTCCACAAGACCTCTGAAGGTGTCCTGTGGTATCTGGTACCAAGACATTTGTAGCAGATCCTTTAAGTCATCAAAGTTGCAAGGTGGGACCTCCATAGATTGGACTTATTTTCCCAGCACATCCCACAGATCCTCAATCAGATTGAGATCTTAGGAATTTGGAGGTCAAGACAACACCTTGAACTCTGTCATGCTCCTCAAACCATTCCTGAACAATTTTTGCAATGTGGCAGACCGCTGCCATCAGGGAATACTGTTGCCATGAAGGTGTGTACTTGGTCTGCAACAATGTTTAGGTAAGTGGTATGTGTCAAGTTAAAATCCACATGAATGCCAGGACCCAAGGTTTCCGAGCCGAATATTGCCCAGAGCATCACACTGCCTCCATGGGCTTGCCTTCTTCCCATAGTGCACCCTGGTGCCATCTCTTCCCCAGGTAAACAGTGCACATGCCAAGCCACCTTCTTCAATTGCTCCATTGTCCAGTTCTGATGCTCAGGTATCCATTGTAGGCACTTTCAACGATGGACAGGGGTCATCATGGCCACTCTGACTGGTCTGCGGCTACACAGCCCCATATGCAGTAAGCTGCAATGCATTGTTTTCTGACTACTTTCTACCATAGTATTAACTTTTTCAGCAATTTGAGCTTCAGTAGCTCTTCTGTGGGATAAGACATAACGGGCCAGCCTTTGCTCCCCATGTGCATCAGTGAGCCTTGGATACCCATGACCTTGTTGCCGGTACAGTGGTTTACCTTCCTTGGACCACTTTTGGTAGATACTGACCACTGCATACCGGGAACACCCCACAAGACCTGCCGTTTTGGAGATGCTCTGATCCAGTTGTCTAGCCATCACAATTTGGCCCTTGTCAAAGTCACTCAGATCCTTATGCTTGCCCATGTTTCCTGCTTCCAACACATCAACTTCAAGAACTGACTGTTCACTTGCTGCCTAATATATCCCACCCGACCCCTTGACAGGTGAATTGTAAAGAGATAATGTTATTCACTAACCCGTCAGTGGGTTTTAATGTTTTGGCTGACGAGTGTGTATGTATATATGTGTGTGTGTGTGTGTGTGTGTGTGTATATATAAATGTGTGTGTGTGTATATATATAATAGTGGCAGGAGGATTATGAATGGCAGACTCATTAGTTGGAAGACCGGGTGTTACTTTACCTTATTAAGTACACAGCCTCTTGAGGAGCATTACTATGTATGTGTAAGGATACTGTAATGTGGCAGGTTATTGCCTACATGGGGATGATATGTTAATTCAGGACACGTAATAAAACATATATCATTTGTTGTTGATTCCAGTGCAGGGAATCACCAAGGAAGAGCCTTAAAAGAGGCTTACATGTGCATCAGGGGGATATAGTCCCTCTTTCAGCACACAACAGCGACTCGTTTGGCGTTCGGACAGAGATTGCCAGAAAGTCTGAAATTTACTAAAGTACAGCCGGAGCCTAACTTGTGCAACCAATTGTTGCTTGATGAATTATGGGAGAACAAAACACTCCATTCCAGCGGCTTCCAAGGGAGAAAAATGGGGCCTTGCACTTGTCTAAAGGAAGACAATGGAGAATTATGTGTCAAAATAGGATTAGAGGTCTGCTCAACCTCCGGCCCTGTCAGAGGAAGATGCTTTATTTTGCCTACGCTGCAAATCCTTTCTCCTTCTTTTCTGCACAGTGTTACTTGAAATGTGCTTGTGTCCGTGTGTGTTGGCCCTTTGTTTCGCACGGGTGCTGTAAATACACACATGCTTGGCTAATTAATTTGTCTTTGTGCATCTGATGTTTTCCAAAGTGTGTTGCATATCTCCGGTGCAATCTGTGCTTGGTGGAGATAGGAAAGACCTAGAAGTGGTAGTTCCTCCTCCTAAAGCAGTGTACTTCTCCGAGTGGGCTGCGGTGGTTATATGGAGTGGCACGGTGTCCTAGAAGATTCCAGGTGTGAAGTGTTTTATTCAGTTCCAGTGCAGAGGCAGTGTGTGTTTGTGCGTTTGACTGAAGTGGTAGGTGGAACGTTTTTCCATGTGGACAAAATATATTTGTGTGTGTGTGTGTGTGTGTGTGTGAGGAGAGGTCGTTTGTGTGTTTGTACGCACGTTTGTGTGTGTCTTCACACGGAGTAATGTGTGTATTGTGTACTCTCGAGACTGCAAGTGAAGTCTCCCAAGGCTTTGTCGTCCTTTTTCCTTCTCTCCTCCCACTCCACCTGCAGTCGTCTGTGATTGTTTGGTCACAGTTTTGAATGACTTTAATTGGTTTGCCTTAGTGGCGGGGGTGGGCGTTCCTCTAGCCTACAACAACTGTACAATTCTTGGAAACCTGTCTGAATTGTGATCATGTGGGCAGCAAAGCGCTCCCCTGCTGTCGTCCGAGAAAAGATTTTTTTTCAGCAGTGCCCCCCTTTCTCTTTAATTTTTACACGACTTCCTTTGCGCTCTCTCTCTCCCCCCTCTCGCTCTCCCTCGCTCTCCCTCTTCTCACCCTCTTTCTCTCTCTCTCCCCCTCCCTCCCCCATCTCTCTCTCTCTCACTCGCTTACTCACTCTCTTGAGACTTGGAGGAGAGAGAAGCCCCCCCCTTCTATCCACCCTCTTCTTTGGCTTCAGACTGGAGCCACTTTCATCTCTGCCTCTGGCCCTTTTCCCAGGGCTCTGTTGTTTGACGGGATTTATGCTCAAGCATTACAATAGCTGCATTATGCATACGCGCACATACGCACAGGAAAAAAATAAAAAATCACGCGTCGATTCAGATTTACTGTGCACACGCGTGGAAAATATAGTTAGGCTAAAAGTGGACTGCACCAATACAGTCACATCTGCAGGCACTCCCAGTAAACAAATGCAAGCAAATTTGTGTTAGCTTGAAATAGCCAGCATTTGACACATTTCTAAAAGCCTAGAAAAATGAGAGACTCCTGGCTACATGTGTTGGCTAACATAAGAGGTCAGTTTTTACAGACTATACAGCCTATAGCTGGATTCTGTGGCGTGCGCTCTGCAAGTCAGGGAAACACAACATAATGGCGGTCAGCTACAGGTACCTGTAGCAACACTGCTGTGTCCCTGAAGGACTGGAGGAACCACAGTGCCTTATTTATTTCTTAACTGACCGTACAGTTTAGATTTGCTGTTTCACCACGTGCTTTTCACTTGCACTTAACACCACGTTGAGAAAAAGGGTTGATGTGTGTTTCACAAGGAACGTCTGTGCAGTATCCCCTTCCACAATTCAGCATGTTGATGATTTGATCATTTTTAAGTTGACGTGACTTTTTTTATTACACAAAAACTACTGGTTCGTGATGAAGGCATTACCCAAAACTGTTGTGAGTCTGCAAACAGGCAGAATTTCAACTGTATTCTTCTTCTGTATGATGTGTATGCTGTGTGGGAAGATGGCGGTGCGAACTTACGTTTGCGGCGGCCTCACCCAGTACCATCCATGCAGTGTCTTTGTCCGCGTCTGCGTCTAAGTTTGTGTCTTCGTTTAATGGCTGGGAGAGCTGGCGCTGGATGGGCTGGGAGAGCTTGGTCTGCTGCATCCTGTGGACCCAGGGACCACGGCCCTGCTTGGAGCCACGCCCAAAGAGGAAACACAGAGGGCGCTCTGACAGGACAAGGAAGCGGGGCAGGCTAAGCTAAGTGCTAGCCCGTGTGGCCCGGCAGTTCTGATAACACTGAGGGTGGTCTGGCGGTGGCCTCGCCCAGTGTGGACTGCGGGGAGGTGTGTCGAAGGTGTCTGGCTGGGAGAGCTGGCGTTGGATCATCCGGTGGGCCCAGGGACCATGGTCCTGCTTGGAGCTACGCCCAAGAAGGAAACACCGAGGGCGGTCTGACAGGACGTGGAAGCGGGGCAGGCTAAGCTAAGTGCTAGCCCATGCAGACCGGCAGTTCTGACAGTCATCCTGTTCGCTGTTCATCACTGTTCGCTCTCTTGGACAATGAAAAAACTTCTTTTTTTTGATATGATAATAATAATACTTTTTATTTTTGGGCGCATTTAAGAGCACTCAAGGACACCTTAGAGAACACAGTCGAAAAAAAGGTGTATTTATGTGTTTTTGTGGTTTTCTGTAGTTTGGATGTGTTTTTGTCTTTGCGTTGCACTGCTGTGGGCTGGGGGAAACGACAAATAATTGTTCCTGATTCCTTCTGCCACACATAGGGCCTACTGAGTTCTACATTGGTTAATTGGCATCGGTTTTTTACTTTTATTTGCACCATACAAGTGTGCCTGCTGTTCAAGCTGTGTGTGTATAAATTAGCTATTTGTCTTAGTAACAACCCTGCAATTACTATCACTGAGACGGTAGCAACTTGTAATTACATAGTAATTGGATTGGAGCTAACAGCATTTTTTCCCCCCCACACTAATTATCCTGATAATCACATTAGTGATTGCACAGATGAAATTTAAAGACTTTGGGAGCACTGCGTAGCAAATTTTCAGGGGGAGATGTAGAAACGTTTGGAGATCGTGCCGTTAGGTTTTCGTAGCTTAAGAGTAGCTTGCAGCATGTGCTCACTTAAGAGATCAGATGCGACGCTATGTTTTCAATTGAGCCACTTTGTGGAAGCTCAAATCTCGCTGTCTTGACAACGAATAAATAAATGATGACGGTGTGTCACATTATTTCCTTTCCGGGCAGAATATCACCACCGTGTAGCCGTTGCTGCACCCACTGCGGCTTTGCATATGTAGGTATTGTGTTTAGAAACAGTCGGTCTGTTTTGCTTACTGGCAGATTAGCTCTCATTGTCATGTGTTCTGTATGTGGTTGCGGTGTGAGTGCGTGTTCGTAGTTGTCCGCGAATTGAATCCTGGAAAGTGTGTGATTATTATTATTATTTTTTTTTTTTTGTGACATTCGAACATGTCCGCGTGCACACCATGTTGGCGCGCGTTTTGTGTGACGTTCGGACGACCAGCTCATTTCACACGCAGACAGACATCAAAGGCGGTGTGAATTAACCCCACGTGTCGGGCGGCTCGGCGTGCCAGCCGCAATTTCACATCTCTGCCGCTCCAGCGGCACCAAACTCTTGTGCCCCATTCATATTGAAATGAACGGGCGGGAGAGTTGCCGTACTGCGGATCGCTATCCTCCACCGAGGAAAGATAAAACTTCAAAAGAGCAGAGATGTACTGGGGTCTGTTTGCGTTGCCCCGGCTCTGTGGCGGCGCAGGTGAAACGGGGGTGGGGGTAGGGGATGGGGGTGGGGGGGTGTCCTGTGTCTCTGTGAAAGTGTAGGTAAAGCGTGGGTACCTTGTTTTTCTTATTAAAGCGGGTCAAGTGTTTTTCCATTACCGTCCCCTCACTAGAGATGTTTCCCCTTTCTCCACGATTGGACAATGCAGAGATGATGTCATGGGCACACACGCAAGCACAGACAGACAAAGACACCTGCAGACACACACACACACACCACACACATGTGCATCCCTCGCTTTACAGCCACACTGTGCCTTAGATTGCATATTCGTAATACAAACAGGCAGATTGTATTGTTTGTGTGCATACTGAGTGTGTGTGTGTTTTTGCATGTCAACTCTTCTTATTAGGCCTGTTTTCAAATGGACAACATTACCTCCGCCTTTTAAACTCTTATCGCTCGCTTTCACATTTTTCTCCTCATCCTGGCAGCTAATTTCATTTTCGTATTTATTGATCTGGCCAACTTCAATTTCCTGCGGCGGTGCGACTCTGTTGCACGGGGAATGTGATAATGAAGATGAGTGCAGTAATGACGAGGAGGATGGAGATGGCGACGAAGAGTGTGATGACGATAATTTTCTCGTGGGTGATTGCAAACGGGATGATTTGTACGTTGATTAGAGCCGCGCTTGAAGATGGCCGGGTTCATCTCGGTGCAGTTGAAGTCAGCTGCCGCATCCAGGTGTTTTTTTAATATCCCCCCGCGGCACCCGGGGTTGGCTGCCATGGCAGCAATTTTGGTAAGCACATTAATATTTCATTAATCTGACCTTCCCTCTCCTCCCCCTGACTGCCTCTTATTGTCTCCACTACAGGTTGTTCAATAATCCTCTGAGACCTTTCCTCAGCCTCCTCTTACCTCTTCTTCTGCTTATTTGGTTTTGACTTGTCAATGTAACGGCAGCGCTCACAACTAAATCTTACTGCACATCACACCAGTGGTACACAAGAGCCCACACACTGATACGTGCTCGCACTTGCAGGTGGACTCATGCAAGGGGACCCACACACTGGTGCACACATTAACACCGTGGGTTCACACACCAGCGAGCACTGGGCAGCACACATACACATACACACACACACACATAGACAACCTTAGATCAGATGACATTGAACACGGGTGCTGATACGGGTGTAAACTGTAAGATCTTTGAACATAATCTCACCTAATCTTTAAGAACTGCCTTTTGTTAAATGATGTGTGGATGTTTTGTGTTCATTGTGGGCGCAGTGGGACCAATGGACAAAAAAAAAAAAAATCTATAAACTTACCCCCGGGGGGGCTAAAGGTGGCTCAGCGAATGCAGAATCAATTTGAATAATTTGAAAGACCAAAATTAAATCATGGTTCTTTAATTATGAAGATTTGTGCACCAACCCAGCAGATCTCACTCCATAAACGTGTCAGTTGATCCATAATTATCTGCCATCATTTGGCCCATGAGAGCTCAAATTAATTTTCTGTCCCTCTTGAATTTTATGGAAAACTGACAATTTCCATATTACGCTTTCAGTTTTCATACACACAAAGCTTTATAGTTAGCATTATTGCAATTATGTATGTGAATGTCAACAACTCTTGAATGTCAATAAGTCCGAATGGCTGTCACTGCTCAATAATAATAATAATAAAAAAAGAGACTTACTTATGACTTATATATTTGTTCGGCTTGAAATCTGCAGCTGTTTGCCAAATCAGTCTAAAACTTTTGTTGCGCTCAAATTAGATATCCTTTATGCAAAAGATTTTTGAAATTTACTTGTGCATAACATCTGAAGTGCATGCTTCAATATTAGGGGATTTGTAAAGATTGTATTTGATGGCACGGTGAGCATGACAACTAGTTTGGGGTTTTTACTATATTATATGGTATGTCCATTAGGCTTTACGTTTGAAACTGATTTGAAGATATTTCTGTAGTTGTAGGACTTGTGTTGTGATTTTACATTTGGTTGGCCTTATCAAACTTCTGTGAAATCCAATCATCATTACAGGTAATTTCAAGCTCATTACGCATAGCACCAGGGATGCTATAGTACATGATGGAGGTGGCGCTTGTGAACTAAAATTACTTTGTGATTGGATAAGCCTTTAATCAGTCAGAGCCGCAGACCCCATGGCTCCGCATTTACATATGAACCGTTCTGCCCATAGTAAACAGCACTACCGCTGGTAGGTTATTGATGTAGTTAGCTATCACGTCTAGTAGGTTATTGATGTAGTTAGCTATCATGTCTGGGCATGATTCTGCTGGTCTTTGATAGAACTAACTTCTCCTAATGCAGTCATTGTTGTCTTTTGCATTGACACTAACCTCCCCTAGCACAGCCAATGTTGTCATTTTCAAAATACGGCACTTCTTGTCGTCATCGTCATCGCATAATTGCGAACCATTCCCCATAGTACACTGATTGGTCAAACTCATTTCTGCCGGGCTCAGTGGATTCTCAATGCATCCCTTCCAGACTAATGTTTCGTGTAGCGAAAATTGAGCTTGTGAGATTTAGGCGGACTTCGGGACGCTGAATTAATCAGTCACATTCAGTTTACAAGTACTATATGTAATTCTACCTGACTGAATGCTGACTTCTAACACTCACCAGCATGAATAACAAACAAGTCAAAGCAAGCAAAACAACTAGATTCAAACATACACCACAAATTTGCCAAAACCTGCTGTTTTAAAACACATGCAGCAGATATCGTGATGGCTGTGTAGTTTTGCTGAGGACTGTGAGTGCAAACAAATTGTTTTGGGGCATCAAACAAACAGCCTGGTCCAGTGTTTTTGAATGTAAGTATGTGGGACACAGTATTCCTTTTCCCCCCATGCTAATAGGACATAAAGAATAGATATAAGCCCCATTCACATCGGACTAGTGTTACCTGGGGACCTCCAGTAATTTTTAATAATTGCGGACGTCTGGGATCTTAATCCCATGTGAATCGACCATGTCCGTAATTTGTAAAGTAAAAGTTCCAGCACAAATTACCTACAATATTTCGGCAACCATAGAGGTCATCTCCCGTGCAAATCAGCACCTCAGTAATTTGGGGTCCTATTTTTTCTTTTAGCAAGGTTTTTTGTTTTTCCCGTGCCTTATTTCTGCCTCTTTCCTGGTCGAGAATTACAGAGGCTGTGGTGGAAATTATAAATGAAAGTTTTGACAGAATTTTGGTGCAAATTGAGGAGGCTCATCTCGCTGTACAGCATGGAGACCAGGTGTGGTTGTGCACCATTTCGTCAAATTGCTTTTGGTAACCCCACACAGCAATTAAACTGATTGTGGTGCAAGACAACAGAACTATGTAAGATGTTCAAGCCATAATTATAAAGGAAAATAGTGTACAGGAAGCAGATGCTATGTGGAGCCTTGGCATTTTCACTCATATCCGGGGGGGATAATGTCAGTAAAATGCAGACTTCGCTTATCCCATGCAAATGTGCCGCATGAAACACACACGTGGGGTGGGGTGGCGGGTAATTTCTAAATCACATGAGGTCCCCATACTAGTCCCATGTGATTAGGGCTATACACACACATACACAGGGCCGGATTAAATGGATAGATTACACTAGGCAGGGCATTTTTCTTGGGCCCCCTCCCCACCCCCAAACAAGCACATTTTGATACTTTGTAAACAAACAATATTACTTTTAACTGCCACATGGTTATTATGGTTAATTAGCTAGGTATATATTTTTGTTTATTATTATCTATTTAAAGTTGAAAATATTTTATGTTAAATATTTTTTCATTTAGACCAAAAGTTGATGTTTTTATCCGTCTGTCTGGGCCCCCCTGTGGCAGTTAGACCCTAGGCAGCTGCCTAGTTTGCCTATGCTTAGATCCGGCCCTGCATATAAAATACACAGTTGAAAAACCCTTAGGTCAGCCTTACAGGGGCATGCTCGCAATGGCATGCTCCCTATCAGCAAGGATTTCCCCTTCCTTTTGAAGCGGTACAGTCGGGGTGGTTTTTATATCAAGAGGCAAACTGTTTCACTTGAAGGCTCCAGGTATAAAAAAAATACATTTTTCCAAAACCCATACATGCACAAATTGGTAATCCCAGCTCTGGCATTATGTGTACCATCCTGACTTGGAGAAAGTCAGACAAATAACCAGGAGCTGTCTGATAAACAATTCTGTGGACCAGACTAATCTTAATCTGTGACACTAGCCTCCACCGGCAGTCAATTTAGCCGCTGAAAACGGTTCCTTCCTCCACTTGTATGTGGATTCAGCTTCAATACCACTCTAATCAACTTATTCTGAGCTATCTGTAGCTTATTTTAAGCTGTTTAGATAAACCTCTGAACCATGAAGGACTTTCATAATCGAAATTACACAATAAGAGCATTTGCCAAAGTTTTCATAGACTCCTTGTCCAAAAACATGGATTTAGGGGCCAAAACTTTGTCCTGGCAGTAACCTTTTCCGTTATCTTGTTGGCCAAGCTCACTTGTACTAAGTCACTGTCAAGCGTACATCTTAAGTAGTTAACTGATATTCTTGCTGTGAGGGTCTCTTCCTCCAGTAGAACCGCAATGGACATGTACTTGGCTTTTCTTTATTTGTTTTTTTTTTAATTAACCCCCCCCCCTTTTTTTTCTCCCCAATTGTATCCGGCCAATTACCCCACTCTCCCGAGCTGTCCCGGTCTCTGCTCCACCCCCTCTGCCAATCCAGGGGGGCTTCAGACTACCACATGCCTCCTCCGATACATGTGGAGTTGCCAGCCACTTCTTTTCACCTGACAGTGAGGAGTTTCACCAGGGGGACGTAGCGTGTGGGAGAATCATGCTATTCCCCCCCAGTCCCCCCCCCCCGAACATGCACCTCGACCAACCAGAGGAGGCACTACCGCAGCCACCAGGACACATACCCACATCCGGCCTCCCACCCGCAGACACGGCCGATTGACGTTTCGCAAAGTCCCGCCCCTCTTAGTTACTGTTGCTATGCCCGTCAAGCATTTCAGAACTATCCAAGAAGTAGCCGGAAAAAAACAAAACATGGAAGGAAGAAATCAGCGCATTGTGTGGGTAAAAGTAACAGTAATAATATGTTAGCTGTATAAGCTATCAATAATAGCTAGTAGCAAGCTTAGCTTGGAGCAGACAGGTATTTACGTGGATTTTGGATGGATTAAGCTGGCCATGGGGTCTGCTATACTGCCCAATCTATTGCCGACATTGTGCTTCTTGCGTTCTGGGTTTCGGGAAGGGAAAGAAAATTACACCCCCTCCAAACTTTTCAGATAGCTAGTATCCGATTTGCAGATCCCATAGGCACACTGTTTCAGCATTTTGTTGTGTGTTTGAAAGCTTGACGGACCATTGCTAAGGTAGGATTGGACAAGCACCGTTCTGGGGCGGTACTTTGCGAAAGGTCAATTGTTTCCGTAGGGACGCCCGACCAAGCCGGAGGTAACATGGGGATTCAAACCGGCAATCCCCGTGTTGGTAGGCAACGGAATAGACCGTTACGCTACCCGAACATCCCATTTTAGGAGTCATTTCTGATTGCCATAATTTTGACAGTGATGTAACCTTTCTTGCATTTCTTTATCTTTATTTTTTCCCCTAAATTTATTTCTAGTTTTTCCCCTTATCCCACCCGATTAACCCAATGGCATATGGCCGGAACTCTTGTCGAATAACTCCCCTGGCTCATGTTTCCACAGGAAAGAGATAGTCAGCTTCCTTCAAACTCGTGTCGGCTGCTCTTGCTATTTTATACACTGAAGCCTCGCATGGATTGCATCACCTTCAGGCCGCGAAGGAGACATAGGGAGAATGCTTTCGGTTGCTTGGCTGCAGGCGCCTGGATGGGCCAGAGGGGTTGCTGGAAAACGATGAGTCCCTGAACACTACACCGATCTACACCCACTATCTCTCGGGTAAGGGTGGCCTAATGAATGCCTTACCCTGTGGACGCTCTGGCCGCGACCGGTTATGGCGAGTCTGGGATACGAACCTCCCAGCCACATGACGAGCGGATTTTAAGAACGGCGGTTTATTCCGCTAGGCCATCAGAGCGGCTGTACTGTAGCTCTTCAGTGATAAAATCTTTAAAATAGTTCTAGTACAATAAGTAATATAATGATCAGTAACTCCATACCCTAACTCCAACCAGTTATCATAAGTAAGCTGTTTGTATTGGATAAAATATAGCATTTAATGCAGTTGAGGGCGGCACGGTGGCGCAGTGGTTAGCGCGGTCGCCTCACAGCAAGAAGGTCCTGGGTTCAAGCCCCGGGGTAGTTCAACCTAGGTGGGTCGTCCCGGGTCGTCCTGTGTGTGGAGTTTGCATGTTCTCCCCGTGTCTGCGTGGGTTCCCTCCCGGTAGCTCCGGTTTCCTCCCACAGTCCAAAGACATGTAGGTCAGGTGAATAGGCCGTACTAAATTGTCCCTAGGTATGAATGGGTGTGTGTGTGTGGGCCCTGTGATGACCTGGCAGCCTGCCCAGGGTGTCTCCCCGCCTGCTGCCCAATGACTGCTGGAATAGGCTGCAGCATCCCCGCGACCCTGAGAGCAGGATAAGCAGTTCAGATAATGGATGGGTGGCTGGATTTAATGCAGTTGATAGTTATGGTCAATTGAGGACTTCTTGAGCCTTACCGTACAACACAAACATACGCATATGAGTGTGTGGCTAGGTGTGTATGAACATCTGCAATGTACCCCTGTGCTTAAGAGTGTGCGTGAATGAATTAGTGGAAGTAATATTACGATGGGGAACGAGACATATGCCTGCTGAGAAGGAAATCCTTTTTTCGCTCTCCAGTGCGTTGTGTTTATGGAGAGATTTTGGCACAGCAGGTTATTCGGGGGGTTGGAGGGGGGTTAGGGGTGAGGAACACTCTTGTCTGACTATGATGTAAGCTGAGCACAGCCTCTAGCTGTCTGCAATGTTAAATTCCCTGTTAAATGTTTGGAGCTGTGAAACCTTCTGCTGGAACCCTTCACAGCGCTCCCAACTGCAGACGGCCAGTATGAGTTCACGAGCGCTGTGTAAATACAGACATACCGTAAAAGCACATACATCGATGAAGTATGTGAGCTAGTCAGCTCGCTCACTCACCGGTCAATCCGCCCCCTCCCCCCCTGCCCTCTGGCCTTTCAGCGCGAGAGCGGCCGTTAGTCACTTGATGCTGCGACTACTGCGCTGCTGAGATGCGGCAGGTCTTAGAAGGCGTGCGTCTGAAACGTTTCGAGGAGATCTTTGTGTGGAAGACTACGGCACTCAAAATTAGCAGCTCTTAGTCACAGCTTGTTGTGTGACTCATTTGTTGAGCTTCTGTGTGAGTGGCCCTGCCAAGGTTGAGGTCAACTATTCACTTCTGCTCTCTCTTTGTAGAGCGTGTAGGTTGACACAGCTCTGATGACAGAATCGCTAGCATTACAGATAAGTTTTTGTCAGCAAAAATTGAAATGTCTTAACATTTTGAATGATGTAAATTTAAAAAAAAATTATTTTTTTTTTTAGACAAATGGCTTTGTTATTTTTTTTTAACCTGCACCTTGTTAACTGTTGCAATCAACCGCAGCACGGTGGCGCAGTGGTTAGTGCCGTCGCCTCACAGCAAGATGGTCCTGGATTCGAACCCCGGGGTCGTCCAACCTTGGGGGTCATCCCAGGTCCTCCTCTGTGTGAAGTTTGCATGTTCTCCCTGTGTCTGTGGTGGGTTTTCTCCGGGGGCTCCGGTTTCCCCCACCATCAAAAAGACATGCATGTTAGGGTTAATACTCCTGTCTGTGGCCCTTACCGAGGCATGGCAAGATGAACCGGCGTTGGTCACCGGGCGCTGCACGGCGGCTGCCCACTGCGCCTAACTACACAGCTAGGGTGGGTTAAATGCAGAGAGGAATTTCCCCACAGGGATCAATAAAGTATCTCAAAATCAAAAATTAAAATCAATCTGTGTCAATTCAGTCCGGTGTCATCTGAGAAAACAAGGACACATGGTGTCGTACGTAGCAAGGCACAGCTGTTGTGTGACTTGTTTGAGAACGGGTCGATCGGGATCATGGTCTGAAGTTTGTATTGGGGTAGCAAACATTACATATTATTTACATCTTGTCCTGATCGGACACTGAATGTTGACATTGTCAAATCAATGCTTTTACACCGGTCGAACAGAGCTAAATGCTGAATCGTGTGTTTTTTGCTGACTGACAACCCAGAAAAGTAAGCAGACAAGCCAGAAGCGCTTCAGAACATGAATCAAAAGATTGATTTGTTTAAACACGGTAAAGGCGATGGAGCACGTATTACTTGCATATCTGTCGATGGTGTTTCTGTGAAATCCCACCTGAATGAAACCACATATGAGCAATAATATCAAGCGATAGAATAAGAGGGAGAGGCTGAGAGAGAGGAGAGGTGGTGGTGCAGAAAAACATTTTGCCAATTTTCTTGTCACTGTTATAATGTTAATAACACACACACACACACACACACACACAAACATATATATATCCATCCATCTATTATCCAAACCGCTTATCCTGCTCTCAGGGTCGTGGGAGATATGTGTGTGTGTGTGTGTGTGTGTGTGTGTGTGTGTGTGTGTGTGTGTGTGTGTGTGTGTGTGTGTGTGTGTGTGTGTGTGTGTGTGTGTATAATCCAGTGAGTCAAGGGAATTCTTTATGAATTTACTTATGTATTATTATGTATTACTTATTATTTATTAAGTTATTTTATTTATGAATTTCCCTACCACTGAGTGTTTCTTTTAACAAAGTTATTTATATATATCTATATAGATATCTATATATATATATCTATATATATATAGATATATATATAGTGGGTCTTTTAACAAAGTTCTCTCTCTCTCTCTCTCTCTCTCTCTCTCTCTCTCTCTCTATATGTGTGTGTGTGTGTAGTGTATGTAGCCTGCTATTATAGTCATGAGACATGGTCATACCTACCTTCTGCATCCTCTCACACACCAACAGTCGTGTTTTTTTCCTCACTGTCAGGTCAGGGGGAAAGGAAATTTATAGCTTTGAAAATAAGTATTTCTTGCAACACTTTTCTCCATTGTGCAAATTCCTGGACCAAAGCATTGAGGGATTTCAGTAGAGGATCTGGCTTTTCAGCCATCACTCAGATTCAGTCAAAACCTCACATAGTTCAAAACAGCCAAACAACACCCAAGAGTATAAAAAGCAAGAGAAAGTATTTTAACTGTATAATAAAGGGTGGGTTTTGAAGCTTTTTGTTTAGAAGACACCAAAATATACTCCGGATTCAGAAAGTATTCATCCCCATTCATTTTTTATTCTTTTGACTTGCTGTGTTGCAAAGTCATGTTGAAAGATATTTTTATGTTTTTCTGCCTCAAGGAAAATTTATTTATTTCATTTAGACAGTATGGGGAATTACTTCTATAAACAATCATAATAAAGTGGGGGGAGTATGGATGGCGTGGCGGTCTATTGCATTGCCTTCCAACACGGGGATCGCTGGTTCCAATCCCTGTGTTACCTCCGGCTTGGTCGGGTGTCCCTACAGCCACAGTTGGTCATGTCTGCGGGTAGGAAGCTGGATGTGGGTATGAGTCCTGGTCGCTGCACTAGCGCCTCCCCTGGTCGGTCAGGGTGGCTGTTCAGGGGGGAGGGGGAACTGGGGGGAATAGCGTGATCCTCCTACATGCTACATCCCCCTGGTGAAACTCCTCACTGTCAGGTGAAAAGAAGCGGCTGGCGACTCCACATGTATCGAAGGAGGAATGTGGTAGTCTGCAGCCCTCCCTGGATCGGCAGAGGGGGTGGAGCAGCGACTGGCATGGCTCGGGAGAGTGGGGTAATCGGCTGGATACAATTGGGGGCAGAAAAGGGGGAGAAAAACCCCAATTATAATAAAATTATACAAAAATAAAAACCTTAGAAATTACTAAATTAATAAAAATTAACCCCCTCTGTAGTGACAACATGAATGGGGCCATGTGTATTTAATTTTCAAATTTTCTCAAGCGATCACAGTAAATATGCTAACAAAGTACCTTCAGATCCTCCTCACCTCACCTCACCTATCCCATAACCTCTCGAGAGGTTGTTGAGGCACCGCTGTTGAATCCGCAACCAGTCCTCACCATCTCTTTCTGTCGTCAACTGTCCTCTGTAAGCTGGCAAAGTCACGGCCTGTCCACTCTCTGGCGTTACATAGCCCTCACGTCTTCTGTCTTCCTCGTCTTCGCCCGCCCCTCACTGTGCCTTGCAGGGTGGTCTTGGCAAGGCTGGAACATCTCGAGATGTGACCGTACCATTCCAGTTTTCTCTTCTTGACGACTGTCAACAAGTCTTCATGTGCTCCAGTGGCTTGTGTAACCCTTCTTCTCGCCTCCTCATTGGTAATATGATCTCTATATGAGATGCCTAGAATCTTTCTGGAGCACCTCATCTCCATTGCGCTTATTCTTCTTCGGAGATCTGCTGTGAGTGTCCAAGTTTCACATGCGTATAAAAAAGATGGAATCCATCTTTTTATACCTATCAAATGCATCCATCCATCCATTATCTGAACCGGTTATCCTGCTCTCAGGGTCATGGGGATGCTGGAGCCTATTCCAGCAGTCACTGGGTGGCAAGCTGGGAGACACCCTGGACAGGCCACCAGGCCATCACAGGGCCCAAACACACACCCATTCATACCTAGGGACAATTTAGTATGGCCAGTTCACCTGACCTACATGTCTTTGGACTGTGGGAGGAAACCGGAGCCCCCGGAGGAAACCCATGCAGATACAGGGAGAACATGCAGAGGACGACCCAGGATGACCCACTGACGTTGGACTACCCCAGGGCTGGAACCCAGGAACTTCTTGCTGTGAGGCGACTGCGCTAACCACTGCGCAACCGTGCCGCCCCACATCAAATCCATCTGTGTTTAATTGCACGATTAGACAATAAATAGCATTGATTTTTTTTTTTTTGCGAGGTCTCACGGCTGAAAGAGCAGATCAGATCAGTCCTGCTTCCATGAAGACCAGTTAACTGTCTGTGTAACTTTGAGATAAATCTGTCCATCAGGCTGTAAAAGGCTGAACGATGAAAAGACAGGCGAGAGTTTTGAACCTCCCCAGGGGTGCTGCGTCGCTCATCGTAACACATCTGAAATGAGTACAGCACAACCCAGACACTACCAGATCAGACCATCTTACCAAACTGAACAGCCATGCACAAAGAGCCTCTTAACCTTTTAATGAGTCGTACGCTAACGGTAAGCAAAACTTGACATCCCCATAGCCATTCTTTAGTTGGCTGACAAATAACTAATGTTGTGCTTTATCCTCTCGATGACGCCTGTATGCTATGATAAATATAATCATGCAGCGTTTTTTTAAACACTTAATCAGGCACCCTATGTGTTTTTGAATTAATTTGTGATTTGTAGGACCTGGAATGAATTTCTGCAGGGCTGTTGCACGAGTGATAGTATTACAAATCACGCTGGATCCCAGCTTCCTGTCGAAAAGCAATTTATTTAGATAACGTGCCTTGCAAGGGGGCAAGGGAAGACTTCGTTAACCCATCCTTGCAGCTCATATGTGACTTTCTTCCAGAACAACTGGAAGAATCTTTTAATCTTGGTACAGCTCACCTTTGATTTGTAATTGATGCTATGAAGTTAACGTCATGGCAAGCTGAGGCCCAACGTTACCAAGCCCCGACCTGGCCCCGGGATCTTGTGCGTGTAACTCGTGGCCGCCGAAGCCAGCGCAGGATGCTGAGAGGAGACTGTTAACTGGAGTTTTATGTTTTTTTTATGAGTAGGGAACAGCCATTAGGCAAGATTGTGTGTGTGTGTGTGTTGTGTGATAACATAGTGAGCAGGACCCAGCATCTGTCTCTACGTTAGTGGCATGTTTGCGGAGTGTCTCAAAAGAGCAGCTGTGGTTTAAGGCATTGATTGTTGCGCCATCACAGAGACTTTGTACAAATGCTGATTGACAGGCTCGCCTTGAAACGTTGTCTTCCTTTAATCCACGCAACTTTGGGGGAAGTGAAGCTCTCTCTCTCTCTCTCTCTCTCTCTCTCTCTCTCTCTCTCTCTCTCTCTGCTCCTCCGAATTCACCGTTTTAAACCATCTCTCATCTGAACTCTGTGAATTTTCCTTCGGAAAGATACACGGCAGGGAATTTCCTGCTCACAAATGAAAGTTGGCTTTTTTTTTTTAATAGATTGTCATTCTAACAAAGGCAGCTGAAAGACGGAAATAATACCACTCATTTCTGTTCGCTTAACAAGGACCCTTATTACCATGAAACCGTGAGTCCGATATTCATGGCAGACACTCCCACTGTATCATGCTTTTAATGGCTCACTCACTGTCTCGTGAAGAATGTTAAAAAGCTATTAATATCAGGGGCATGCGGGTAGTGTAGCAGTCTATTCCGTTGCCTACCAACACAGGGATCATCGGTTCGAATCCCTTTGTTATCTCCAGCTTGGGCGGCCGTCCCTACAGACACAATTGGCTGTGTCTGCGGGTGGGAAGCTGGATGTGGGTATGTGTCCCCGTCGTTGCACTAGTGCCTCCTCTGGTCGGTCGAGGCACCTGTTCGGGGGAGGGAGGGGGAGGAACTGAGGGGAATCGCGTGATCCTCCCATGCGCTATGTCTCCCTGGGGAAACTCCTCACTGTCAGGTGAAAAGAAGTGGCCGGCGACTCCACATGTATCGGAGGAGACTTGGTAGTCTGCAGCCCTCCCTGGATTGGCAGAGGGGAAGGAGCAGCAAGCGGGATGGCTCGGAAGAGTGGGGTAATTGGCTGGATGCAATTGGGGAGAAAAACGAGGAAAATCCACCCCCCCCCCCCAAAAAAAATTTATATTTGGCAAAGGACCTATTTTTTAAGAAAGCTACCTCAGGTTTTATATTGTATTTGCAGCTGCCTATCCTTAATTTTCTCTTCAGGTGTTGAGGACCAACCTGGTTTGGGTTTTAAATAATTGTAAGACGAACATGGTTTATAATGAGTTTTGTATAATAAAGGTCTTTGATGTTTTCAGCAGGGAACCTAAATCCTGTCACTCCTTTGCTGATGCCGTTTTTTTGTATTTTTAGTAAGTTTAATGGGAGTGTAATTGGTCGCTTTTGTAAATGATCAGCATGCAGAGAGGAGTAAAATTGCAGGCTTTCAGTCGCTAAACATTGTGTTGTTTCCAATGAGAGTGATTAGGCCCAGTTATGCAGAAACCGTGCCATCCCTGGCTATATGATTACCAAAGACAAGCCCTCGCTCTGCACATGGATCTTCACAGACAGATGTCTAAGCATTCTGGTGCTTCGTATGCACCGAGGGAGCGGGGGGGGGGGGGGGGCACTGCTGCAGGTCACCAGGATCTGCAGCCATTGGAGACTTTTACCCCCTTTGACCTCTCATATCTGGCTCAGCCATACAGCAGGTGCATGGGGCCAGGATGGGCTTATATGTGATATTAGGGCTGTGCGATATGACATATTTCGTATTAAGCTCTATCGTTTATTTCGTTGTGTCGCAAATCACACTCTTTATGGCAATATTTTTCGTCATTTGGACGACCCTTTCCGCTCTTTGTACAGTACTACGGACACAGGCAGGAAATTTGCATGGAGGCAATATAAACAAACATGGAGGACGGTGAACGTAACGCAGAAAGGGGTAATTCTGAACAGAAGGACTCGACCAGCCAGGGCAAAACGAGGAGCTTGTACCTAAAAGAGGGGCCATTTCTATCGTATGGATGTGGTTTGGGTACGAGAAGTCTGACACGGACCAGAAAACCGTACTTTGCAAAATGTGCCGCACGCCGATCCCCACAACAGACTCAAACACCACTAGCCTCTTTTACCACCTGTGCAACTATAGTTGAAAAGTGTTTTCTATTTACCTTTTTATGTTTTATGTATTGATATTTTATATTTTGTCACATGCTTAATTGTAAATTTGCACAAAGGTTCCAAATAAAAAGGAGAAAAATAATCAAATATGAGTATATTTGTTGAGTATATAATTCAAAATGTAATAAGAAATAGGCCTTTCCATGTGGTTATTTTATATAAATATTTATTCATTGAAGTTACAGAAAATGTGCTATATATACCTATATACCTATATCGTGATATGAGATTTTGGTCATATCGCACAGCCCTATGTGATACACACAAAAGTTGCATGTACATGTCAAATGTTTGAATGAGTCTGTGTGGCCGAATGCTCTACAAAATAAACATTACACTTGAACGACAAACCAGCTTTTCATATAGTTGCAGCTGGACCCAAGCGGGTGCGAAGTGGTGTTGAAGTACAAGACATTACAAGACAGTACGAGACATTTACTTACAGCGACACCGACGTTATGTCATCTTAATGGTTGATGTTTTTTTTTAGCAACATGCTGACCGGGGGCTGAAACATCTGAGTTGCTCGAGACCCTAAAACGGGACACACCGTAGCTGTTCAGTGCAGTTTTAGAATTGACTTTCCCAACGCTATGGTAGTCCTGTTAGTCCAGTGAACCGTGACCTACGAGTAGTTAAATTGTTTATAGCATCACTGCTGGCTGATCGACTTAGCCTTCTTCCAGCTTTCATAAACTCACTTAACAAATCATCAAAAATAGCTTAATGTATCACCAGCTGGAGTGTTAACAAGGCTACAGAGGTATCTCTGTAGGCTGTATAGCTTCCACTAAATAAAGTTTCAAACGTTTAAAAAAAAAACTGGCATGCAAAGATGCACAATGCGGTTACTTCAGCATGACATGCTGTTGATAATAAGATGGTTTGCACTTGGGTGTTGCGGTCTTATGCATCTTCAATGAACAAGGCCCCATCTGGAAACAATAAGATGCCTTTGAAAACACAAGCACAGGGGGGCACATTTTATGCATTTCTTATGAGACTATTTGGAGCAAAAAAAAATAAATACAGAAGCAGAACCTACCGTTTCACCTTAAAAACAAATGAAGCACTCCTCAGGTAGCTTCAGTACAGCCCACAGGTGAGAGAGGTGAGCGATTGTCAATAGTTCAGTGGCTAAGATTGTGGATAGGATACTGGGTGAATTTGACCAGGGTGAATAAATTGCTGGATACCCCTGGTTTCATTATCTCACCATGACACATTGTGTCTGGATGCACCTGTTGTTCTTTCTGAGATTGATTTCCAATGAAACAGGACAAAACTGAGAAATAATGACACGTAGGGCGATCTGCTGCACAAGTCTGTCCTGTCCACCTATGGTGCTGTCCATGCTCAATGTTTCATTAAGGGCCCCGTGGCTGGGGAAGGGGCACCCGGTGGAATGGCTAAGCCCTGGCTGTGTTTCCATAGTGGAGAATGGGAAGGCATTAATCTGGCTCAGCTGGACAGAGGGAAATTAATGATCATTTGCACTGACGACATAATCAGGCTTCACGCTGCCCTCCGATACTAAATTGCTTCCTTTGTTCCACAAGATCGCCCTCTGTCGTTCCCTATCTCTCTTTATCTGTCTCACACTTCTCTCTCTCTCTCTCTCTCTCTCTCTCTCTCTCTCTCTCTCTCTCTCTCTCTCTCTCTCTCTCTCTGCAGCGCTCAATTCTTTTTCAGGTCGTTCCCTGGTATTGGTCATTAAGTGCTAAGTTTCCATGGAAACAGCCAGTTGTGTGGGGGACTGTCACGCCGTAAAAGTGGCCCTGTTATGTTGAAAATGGAGAACTACCTCCTCACACTGACAGAGCCCTCCCAGTTTACTGTGTCACTCTGCACCTATCAGGGCAGGGAGCTGTGATACAGGACCCGAATGATTGAAGGGAACGACCTCGTATGGGAGGGAAGGTGGAAGATTGGCTGCATAGATTTGGGGGGGGGTGGATGCGAGGAGAGGGGGACTGCCCCTGTACATCTTTAAAGGTGGCTTTAGAGGACCCTAAAATAAAGGGACACATACACACAGATGCATACACATTCATATGGCATGTTAATGACGTGCCACTCCTCTTATCTCTCAGCCAGTGTTTGTGTGGCTGTTCCCTTAATGCCATCACTTCTAAGAGCAGTGACCCTGTTGGCAGGTTACACGGGGAGCCGTCTCAGTGTAATTAGGCTGTGCTCTGTGTGTAATGACTTAGCATGGAGCTGCTCTCTATCAGGCCCTGCAGACAGCCATGCCATGTCAGGGGGGGGGGGTGAGGGAGGAAGGGGTTTGGCCATTACCATGGCCAAGCCTATTGGACATTACAGCGGCTACATCCCTCAGAGGAGAGGTTAAATTGAGTTCCTGAGTGAGTCAAAATCCCCCTATCACTTATCGAAAGGCAAGGGTAAAATATTCAGTCTTGGAGGTTTGAAAAGTAATCTGCACTGTGAGTTTAAATGGTCTTTGGATTCTTCCCTCTCTGTTCTTTTTCTGCCTGCAGTAAGACACTGATAAGTGGAACAGAACAAAATGGCTGTCATAGTGACTGTCACTCAGGTACATGCTGGGCTTACGTGGTCAGACAAAAAACACAGCTCGACAACAGCTTGACAGTATATTAGCCCATACCGGGAGACAATTTTAATCTCTGCTCATTTATCCATAATGCAATTTGGCCTGTTACTATAAAGGCAGCTTCTAGCTAACCATACCGTGTATGGCACCACTTTATGTTGAGCTGCATTAAACAGAATTGGTTGAGCTGCATTAAGAATGCGTGGGAGTTTAAATAGGGGGCACTGAATACTTTTATTATGAATCCTAACACCGAAATCTTCTCATGGCTGAATTATACAAGAATACCCTACTGACCTCTGCCGCTTTAATGCCAGCGTAAAATCCCCTCCCCAAAATGTAGCCCATCTACTTTGTTCTATTTCTGGCGATGCAAATTGCTTACTCTCATCACATTACCCGTTTTGCATTTTTTGATATTCTACAGGAAGGAACTTAATAGGGAGATTAAGCACAGCTGATGGTTTAATATTCAGGCAGGGCTTTATGAAAACAAGCGTGTATGAACAAGTAACAAGTATGAAGGCTACGATAGGTTATAGCCAAGGGCTAGTGAAAATGGAGAGATGCAACAGAGGCACTTTGTCTGGGTGGCACCAGTGCGTTAGCACGCCAGACTGAAATGACTGATCAAAGTGACAAAACTATCGAGTGTCATTTGAAATTCCAGACTGAAAAGGTATAGTTTGGATTTATTAGTCAGGTGGCGTGATTTATTCACTAGTAGTGGACATTACCTCAGTCGGCAACTGTGGTCAGATGTCCGGCTGCTAGTCCCGGCGAGTCTGAGCGGCGCAGAAGTGAACAGCAGCAAAAAGGGCACAGCTGATAAAAAATATTTTAACTTTAATGAAACACACACACAAAAAGAATGTTGATCATGCACAAAATGGTATGACACCTTTCATGTCTTTATGTTGCTCAGTTCTCTTCTCAGATCTCTCCGTATCTTGGAACTACTTTTGTTGTCGAAGAACGCTGGTGTATCATTACGCGCCGGAGCCTGTTCACGGTTCTCAGGTTACCGACTGTATCGCGCGTTCCTCGGGGGGATATGTGATGCAAGCAGGCTTCAGTGCGGAGTGATACTTTGGTGTTTTTCCCAGTGAGATCCGTCAATATCACGACTAGTGAGTAATTCATATCATCTTATGTCAACTAACCATCCCTCTAAAATTGGAAATAAAAACTAAAAAGATCAAATTAAAAATTCATATGGGCAGTGGCAGAGGCACCAAAAATAATCCTGTTGGACACTGATTGTTTAGACATGTGACAAAGAAATACATTGCTTCTTTTATAATCAAGACATTTTTTTAGCATGCCACACAAGTCACATTTCCCCCCTATAAATAACATTTCTCTCAGTATAAATTGAAATTGGTTAGATGCAGAAAAAAAAAACCCAGAGGCCTTTTTTGTAGTAAAGGGGCGAATTTGTGTGACAGGCCTCACTTTGGGCAGCCGTGAGATGGATTGATGGAGGGAGCAGATGAGACAGTGACTAGCTAGCCATTTGTATCAATAGGCTTGTTGTGAAACAGACACTCACAGTTAGACTGATGGACAGGTGCCAGGCTTCTTGAGTGGCGTGGAAGTGGTGCAGTAATTAGTCAGATGAGATGAGAAGGAAGTGGAGGAGGGAGAGAGTGAGAGCGAGACCCCCTGGGGCAGTCTCCTGTCTCCTCAGGGGGACCACCCCAGCCCACTCAAACATGTGCCCATGTGGGTATATGCACACGCATGCGCGCACACACACACACACACACACACTCGCTCACTCACTCAATGATGATTTAAAAAAATAGGAATCCTTATTTTTTTAAATACATATGAAAGGGTCACACGTATTAAGAAATCCATATCTATAGGTGAACATGCACACAAACACGCACCTATGGACACACACATGCACCATTACGTGCACATACACACAGTCACTGCATGGCACAACACCCATGCTGTGAGGTAATGTGATTGAATGAGAGACGAAATTTGGATGATTGCATGTTTGATGTTGCTCCTGGCTGGGCCATTAATGTGACAGTAGGCTGGCTGTTTTAGAACCACTACTAAGTATTGAATAAGGAGGAAAGAAAGGGGAGAAGTTTGCAGAGGAAGTCGAGAAAAATAAGAAAAATAGGGTGGGGGGGGGGAATTGTAGGGTGGATATATCATGGATGCCTGTTCGAGAAAATCTAGCGGATGGGAAAAACAATTCCCTACCATCAGCAAGTTAATAAAAAGGCTGCAGTTTATCTCTGTCTAAAAGACAAATACCCTGAGTGAGGATGGGAGAGAGAGAGAGAGGAGAGAAGCAGGGGGGAGACACCCCCACCCCCCCGCCCCCCAACTCGCTTCTTCTAACAGTCACTTAGTAGGAGAGTTCTCCTGTCTGGGAGTTGCCAACTGGCTGGCTAGCGTTGCACAAGTCCTGTTTAATGCTGTGTTCTCGCACTACTTCTTCACGACCCTTTGATTTTGCTGACAGCGCTAATTAATGAATAGCCACAGAGTGGAGTAGTTAAAAGATCACTGTGGGCTCCATCTGTCTAACTGGTCTTATTTGTCTGGCAGTTTGCTTGCTTGACTGTGCTTGTTGTGTACGTGCAGTGTGTGTCCTGGCGTGCATGTCAGACTGCTCACTTCCCTCAGTCGTCAGGAGAATCACTGGTTTTGAAACAGGCGCCTCGTGTGCAAGGCTAGGTCGACTACAAGGCAGGGCATCACATTGTGTGGCGCCGAACACAGGGAGCTGCACCATTTTCCAAGGTCAATATCACAGAGGCTCTCGAACGTCCTGCAGTCAGATAAGCTGTACAGTAATGCCGGGTGATATGGCAAATATTACTATCGAGATAATCATAGGGAATTTTATAATAATAGTATATAATAATATATAATACTACTACTAATATATAATCAATATATATCACAGTAATTGCCATACTTAAGAATCCATCTGATTCTTAATCTTTTTTTATTATTTTATTGATCTTTTCATTTTGTTATTATTTTTATTTTATTTTATGGATTTAAGAAAAATGATTGATCTGATCTTGGTGGCACGGTAGTGCAGTGGTTAGCGCGGTCGCCTCACAGCAAGAAGGTCCTGGGTTCGAGCCCCGGGGTAGTCCAACCTTGGGGGTCATCATGGGTCATTGTCTGTGTGGAGTTTGCATGTTCTCCCTGTGTCTGTGTGGGTTTCCTCCGGGTGCTCCGGTTTCCTCCCACAGTCCAAAGACATGTAGGTCAGGTGAATCAGCCATACTAAATTGTCCCTAGGTGTGAATATATGTGTGTGTGTGTGTGTGTGTGTGTGTGTGTGTGTGTGTGTGTGGGGGCCCTGTGATGGCCTGGCGGCCTGTCCAGGGTGTCTCCCCGCTTGCCGGCCATAACTGCTGGGATAGGCTCCAGCATCCCCGCGACCCTGACAGCAGGATTAGCGGTTTGGCTAATGGACGGATGGATGGATGAAGAATCCATCGGAGGTTCATTGCATCACAGTGTTTGGTAACGTCAAACCAAAGCTAGTTTTCAAATAATACTCCGTCAGATATGTCGGGCTTAATTTTGGGGGAAATTTGAGGTAATAGATTCTCATTATGATCAAATTTAGATAACAAAATAAATATATCACGATATGACAATATCAGAATGTCATAGCAATAGAAAACCATTGAAAGATGAAAAGCGATGATATGGAATTATTTCCTGGCCCGACTGGACAGCAACGGCATAATGATGAATTGGTTTCGAAGAGTCATGCAAATCACTCGTATAGAAATGCTAAGTTATCTTAATAGCCGTCATTATACCACCTGCCGGGTGGAACAAGTAGGTCTACTGATCAAGAATACAAAGATGATGATGATTATGATGATGATGATGATAGCAGATCCTATAGCGTTGGTAATCTGCCTGCAGGTGAATTCACCATTCAAATTGTGCTGCTTAGAGATTAGACAGGGGCTGAGTGTATGCAAAGGCCTGTCTCTATGGGCTGTTTATTTACACGCGTGTGGTTGTGGTTTTGTGTGCACGGCCGCTGTTTTTCATTGTTCAAAACCTGTGTGCATCACCAGCTGACAATCCCTCTGATCATGTTGCAAAAGCCGGCAACCCCCCCCAACCCCGAAAACACACACACACACACACACACACACACACACACACACACACACATGCACACCTCTGCATCTTTCTTTCTTTCACTCAAGTCTCAACCCTGAGGGTTGTATGTAAATGTTTAGCTAAGCTTTTGTTTTCTACCATGAGGGCCCCGGATGCTGCCTGCTATTGTGAGCTGATCTACTATGTTGGTTTGATGTCTCATTTCCTGCAAAATGCGGAGTTTGTCAAAAGGTGGTCTGAAAATGTGATATTTATTTTTTTTTTTTGGTTTACTGCCAGAAATACTTCTTGTGATTCACATTTTTTTTTTACAAGTACATATATATATATATATATATATATATATATATATATATATGCTCCAGCATCCCACGACCCTCAGATATATATATATATATATATATAAACCTGGCAGGCTATAGACATCTGTAACCTGTATAATGTTTCTCAGCCTCCCAAAGTTCATAGAACAGTTATTTTTGGGGGTTTTTCGGACCCCCCCCACTTTTCTCCTCAATTGTATCCGGCCAACTACCCCAGTCTTTTGAGCTGTCCTGGTCGCCGCTCTACCCCGTCTGCCGATCTGGGGAGGGCTGCAGACTACCACTACTGATACATGTGGAGTCGCCAGCCGCTTCTTTTCACCTGACAGTGAGGAGTTTCGCCAGGGGTACGTAGCATGTGGGATGATCACTCTATTCCCCCCAGTCCCCCCTCCCCCCTGACTGACCAGAGGAGGCGCTAGTGCAGTGACCAGGACACATACCCGCATCTGGCTTCCAACCCACAGAAACGGTCAATCATGTCTGTAGGGACGGCCGAACAAGCCGGAGGTAACACGGGGATTCAAACCGGCGATACCCCATGTTGGTAGGCAACAGCATAGACCGCTGTGCTACCCGGACACCCCCCGAGAACAGTTTTTTTTACCTTTGTCAAATAATTTGCTCCTTAGTGTCAAAACACAAAATCAGTGAAATGAAATAGAAATGATCGAAACAAAAACAAATAAAGTGACTTCCAGATTATTATCAGACAATAATCTGTAGTGCTTAACTAAATGTTTAGTTTAGTTAAGTATCTGGTTAGTTAAGCGCAAATCTACAAGAATCCAGGCCAATGAAAATCATATTTTCCATCTTGTATTTTTTAACAGGTTTGTTAATGTGAAGTTACCACTTTTTTCGTGAAAATATGTCTAAAGCCCTTCGAGAAACTATCCTCCTGGGTGTCAACACGATTAAACCGTTTTAGAGAACTAATCTGCTTTTGGTTATGAATTACATCATTTAATACCCTGATCTGATTCGACAGTCGATGAATTGTCATCATCAGTCAGCCTGTCGGTCTGTTTTCACATAGTTGCCTAGCAACATCATGCAAGTTAGCCAGCTAGCTAGCTATCTATAACGTGTCTTGCGAACTCGTGGCCACGCCCCCTTCAACGTGAGAATTGCCTGCGCTCAAAAAGGGGGTGCTAAAACAGTAATACAAAAAAAAATCAAATGATACTTCTGAAGATGAGGAAATTATACTCCTAACACAAAAAAATACACAAAAAATAACTTGCCTGATAGAATTAAAATCATTGGACTGAATCTTTGATAATTTTAGCAGCCTGTCTCCTTGGCAGCTTTACTCTTGTTATGTTGCCACTGCTGTTCTCTAAAGGACTTCAAGGCATCAAGCAGGTGCCAGATCCACGCAGTCCATTACAGACTCCCTTATCAGTCTGTGTTGTTGTTGTTTTTTTTTCATCTTTATTTTTACCTACGTCTCTACCGGTCAGAAGAGTAAAGTCTCTTTGTGACATTAGAGCCACAGTGACAGAGAATGTTCCAGCAGTATGTGACTGGACCGCTTCAGAGGCATCCACTCCCATTGAACTGGGAGAGTCTTCTGGTGTGTTGTGTCTTATCGAGCTCCTCCGAGGGGCGGCCGCTCTCTCTGTGTTCTCCCTTATTGAACTGTTCCTGAGGCTTGAGGAAGCTGGGTCTGCTTGGCAGAGCCCACTAATATTCCTTAATGATGTGGCATCTGTCTCTGTCACCCTCCGTGCTGCGCCAGCCCGACAAGGCCTATTGTGGCTGACTTCACAGAGAGATAAGCAGTCTTCTCTCTTAGACACAGACGAGGGGACAATAACATCAGCGCTACCAGAGAAAATAGCTAAAAGTCAACAAATAACTCTCCTTTTACAAACCGGCTGACAGAAATCCTTCATGTCTTATCGCTTTCACTGTTTCAAGCGTCTTCAGCTGTGCTGATGACTTGGAAGCACATTCTGGAAAATTCAATGTTTTTTTTTGTGATAATATGGGTTGACATTAAAACTTTGTACAACATGATCAAATACTTTCACCATTTGCGAGGGGAGCTTTTGTTACAAAAGTTGAGCCGCGAGGTGACTCACGAAACAGATGACCGCGCCTCTGATTTTTAAAGATGGCTCTGCCGGAGCCTGCTGGATTTGTAGAGAACTTGTGTTGCACACTTCTTAACTCTGATATTCTGGTGACTCACCATCCCTCTCTCCTTCCCATCTGTGTTTACACTGACACAGAGCTTGGCGTGCGCAGCCCAGTTATCATGGCTAATGATCAAAGTTTTGAGTATGTGTGGCATATGGATGAACTGCAAAGTGTGCGAGACTTTGTGTCTGCGCACAAGTATATTTGCATGTGTGATCAACACGTAATTATGTGTGTATGTGTGTGTGTGTGTGTGTGTGTGTGTGTCTGTGTGTGTGTGTGTGTGTGTTTAGACTACCAGAGAAAACCCATTGGCTCAGTTATGCATAATACTGTCATATCTGGGGTTGGCAATAGAAACAGAGGATGTCAGTGGCCCTCCACTCTACAGAGCCAGCAACCCTCTTTGCCTGGGTGGATTAAAGGGCTACACTGGAAGCAGCCTGGGCGTCATAGCGTGAGTCAGTGGCACGGCAGATAAGCACCTCTATTTGCTTCTCAAGCTGTTCCAATTTATGATTTTCATCGTCATTTTATTCATTCCTACTTTGTAATTTGGGGACCTGTTTAAAGAAGCACTTCATCCATCAAGCTGCAGATGCATGGTTGTTTTAGTTCATCCTGCTGAGAGTTTACACATCGAGGTTATATTACGTCGAGTTCTTCCCCCTTTTTCTCCCCAATTGTATGCGGCCAATTGCTCCGCTTTTCCGAGCTGTCCTGATCTCTGCTCCACCCCCTCTGCTGATCCGGGGAGGGCTGCAGACGACCACATGCCTCCTCTGATACATGTGGAGTCAGCCGTTTCTTTTCCCCTGACAGTGAGGAGTTTCGCCAGGGGCACGTAGTGCATGGGAGGATCCTGCTATTCCCGCTAGTTCCCCCTAGGCACCCCGACCGGCCAGAGGAGTCGCTAGTGCAGCAACCAGGACATCTACCCACATCCGGCTTCCCACCCGCAGACACGGCCAATTGTGTCTGTAGGGATGCCCGACCAAGCCGGAGGAAACACGGGGATTCGAACTGGCGATCCCCGTGTTGGTAGGCTACCACACCACCTGGATGCCTGGGTTCTTGACCTTTTAGTGAAATAACACACTATTACCAGCAAGTCTTCACAATGTCTTTTTGTTTACTCATGTTGTCCAGACTTGCAGTTCGCGGAATGTTACATTCTTAAACAGTGGGATTTCGTTCAGTGTGCGGTAGACCACAGCAAATCCTAACGTAGATACAGACTGTTCCTTTGGCAATATTCCCTTAATTCCTCACCAGCCCTCAGCATTCAAAATCAGTGGCTCTCAACTTATTCTTCACTGGGTCCCAAATTCGACCTTGTTTACAATTTCGTACCCCATTTCATTAAATTAAGAGATATCAACAAAGCTGAAATCGGCTATGAAATGAACTAGGTGCAATAGTGATTTCCATTTGACACCCAGAAGGAGTCCAATATGCTCATATAAAGAGGGGTTGCTGCACTCCAAACAAAGAATCGGTTCGAAATGCAATCATGTGTATCAAGGTACCATGGCGTGATTTGACCTTGTCTTTTTTTCCTAATGGACGTATCTTGATACTTCCATTGCACAACGGTATTTTAAAATGTTCTTCTTGAATACGCAGTGGTTTGGCTTGGGATTAGTCATAATATGTGATGTATCATCAGGGCTCCTACACATCCTGGAAAACCTGGACTAGTTTCCCCATCATGGAAAACACCTGGAAAATGATCCAATTGACCAAATGTCCTGGAAATATTATTGAGGTCGGTTGTATTCTGTATTACCTGCTGAGATGCATCGGGGGGTATATGTTCACTGACCAGCTAAACGTTGCACAGTCCATTTTAGAGACTGTTGGTGTTTTTGGTATGCTGTGAGGTCAAGTGCCACAACATTGCGCCCGCAGAAACATACCCCAATTTCAGCATCTTCATTCCTCCATTACAAATGGAGATATTCTCATAAAACTGGTTTTCGGAATGATTTGTGTGTGTGTGTGTGTGTGTGTGTGTGTGTGTGTGTGTGTGTGTGTGTGTGTGTGTGTGTGTGTGTGTGTGTGTGTGTGTGTGTGTGTGTGTGTGTGTGTGTGTGTGTGTGTGTGTGTGTGTGTGTGTGTGTGTGTGTGTGTATGAGTCAGTCCAAACATTTGTCGATCTGTGGGAATTATAGTGAGGCTTCCACTTTTAGTTTAATGATGTACAACATGGCCTTCCGTGAGCAACAGCTGTCCTATCCCAGAAAAAGTCCTGGAAAAAGATATCCTTAAAAGAGTGGGAACCCCAATGATGGTCAGTAAACTCCCACCACACTTACTTTTCTCTCGCACCATTGCCCCATTACCTGAGTGAGTCAAGCACTAAAGCCTTTAAATAAAATTTCAGTGGAGCAGGCGCGCTTATGGCCCTTCAGCAGTATTGGTCACCCATCTTCAACCCCTAGCTGAAGGGGATTTGAAGCTCCTCAGGTCTATCTTAGCCAGTATTACCATGTGCTGTCAATCAGCAACCCTTACCCCTCCAAATTAACAATAGTTGGCTGGCTTGTTCTTGCGGGGCTGGAGCTCTCCCTGGTTGACAGCACAGCTCAATCTCCCATCAGACAAGACAGGGGGCCTCATCTGCCCACTACCGGAGCTTATAATACCCGGGCTGTCAGAGAGATGAGTATGTTGCAAGTACTATCTGAAATTTGGTTGCTGCGGGGTTTTTGGAGTATCCCCGTTGAGTTATCCCGGGATAAAACAGGCTTTAAGCAAACGATTACATAGCCGTTCATGCACAAAGTGTCTGGTACAACAGAAACAAGCACAGCTACCATAGCTCCTCATGATACTTCATAGGCATGAGTCACTGGAGAAGCTAGCCACTGCAGCTAGCTAATATTATAAAGTTGGATATATACTGGCACTCTGTTCTCTAATATTGTCTATTGTCTAATATTGTCTACATATACTGTCAATATTTTTGCTACTTTTTTCTTGTATTTTACATGATGACTGTCAGTACCTTGGTTAACTAGGTCATCCCCCTTTTCCATGTTTTATTCCTTACTGAATGAACGTAATGAACTTGTAATGGTGAGGATGCAAGGAGTAGAGGTGACAAAGGCGTATGAGTTTAAATATTTGGGGTCAACGGTTCAAAGTAACGGGGAGTGCGGAAGAGAGGTGAAGAAGAGGGGGCAGGCAGGGTGGAGTGGGTGGAGAAGAATGTCAGGAGTGATTTGTGACAGAAGGGTACCAGCAAGATTTAAAGAAAAGGTTTGCAAGACGGTTGTGAGACCAGCTATGTTGTATGGTTTGGAGACAGTAGCACTGATGAAAAGACAGGAGGCGGAGCTGGAGGTGGCAGAGTTGAAGATGCTAAGATTTTCATTGGGAGTGATGAAGAAGGACAGGATTAGGAGTGAATATGTTAGAGGGACAGCTGAGGTTGGACGGTTTGGAGACAAGGCAAGATTGAGATGGTTTGGACATGTGTGGAGGAGAGATGCTGGGTATATTGGGAGAAGGATGCTGAATATGGAGCTGCCAGGGAAGAGGAAAAGAGGAAGGCCAAAGAGGAGGTCCCTGGATGTGTTGAGGGAGGACACGCAGGTGGCTGGCGTGACGGAAGAAGATGCAGTGGACAGGAAGAGATGGAAACAGATGATCCGCTGGGGTGACCCCTAACGGGAGCAGTCGAAAGTAGTAGTAGTAGTAGATTCTTTGTTCATTATTGGGGTTTTTTTGTGGTCCAATTTCTTTCAATATGGAGCCCTGTTAACCCTTTTGGGTAGCTACAACATGCCTATCCTGTGTCCCTATAGAGATGTACAAGTATGTAATAAGTGAAACCTTAAGAGTATCCCAGTTGAATTTGCACAGCATGTTGCTCCCACAGGACCCGTTTAACTAATTTATATTGTATACCTCCAGTCATTTAGGTTAAGGATAATATCACTCAAGTTATTTATTTAAGGATACTTCTGCAAGCCACAGTGTATCTTAATGATTTTATTACACTTAGGACAGCAATGTGTAGACATGCTGTAGTTTTGCAATGTCTTTTCAGTAAAATGTTTTACAACGTATCGCCGCACAAGGCTCTTTGATGATCGTTGGTGTGTGATGACCACCCGATTCAAATATATCACATTATTTTGTGATGTTCAAAATGTCACGACATCATAAATATCAGAATCAGATTAAACTTTATTGGCCAAGTGTACTTATGCATATGAGGAATTTGACTCCTGTTTACAGCAGCTTCTAGTACTTGCATGTATTGCTCACAAAAAAAACAAGAAATAAATGGAATAATAAATAAAATACTGGAAGTAAGTATATATGCACAACAGGTATGTCACTACTACACATAATTATTTTATGGTTGAATGATTAATAACTTATGCTTATATATTATATTGCTTATATTATGTACTAATATAACTTTCTAACAATTTATGCTTATATATAATATTTTATACTTGTACCTTTGTATTACACATCATAGATATGTAGGTGAGACATCTTGACCTGAGGGGGCTATTTATCCAGTGTCATATTTACACAATAAGTGTCCATTATTGCACTGTACTGTTAAGTGTTCATGAGAGAGATGGCCTGTGGGAAAAAATTGTTCCTATGCATGGTGGCATTGGTGCACATTGCTCCATAATGCTTGCCAGAGGGAAGGAGTTCAAACAGACAGTGTCTTGTGTGGTGTGTGTGTGTGTGTGTGTGTGGGGGGGTCCATGCTGATTCTGCCCACCCGTTTCCGGGCTCTTAAGCTGTACAAGTCCTGCAGGTTGGGCAGTGGAGCACCAATGATTTTTTTTTCTGCTGCTGTTACTGTTTGATGCAGTCTGTTCCTATCCTGTTTTGTTGCTGTTCTCAACCAGACTGTGATGGATGTGCACGGGATGGATTCAATGACTGTAGCGTAGAACTGGCTCAACAGCTCCTGCACCAGGCCAAAATTTCTCAATTGCTGCAGAAAGAATATCCTCTGATGGGCCTTTTTTTGTTGTTGTTGTTTTTTTTTTGGATTTTTCCCCTTTTTTCCTCCCCAGTTGTACCCGGCCAATTACCCCACTCTTCCAAGCCATCCCGCTTGCTGCTCCACCCCCTCTGCCGTTCTGGGGAGGGCTGCAGACTACCACATGTCTCCTCTGATACATGTGGGGTCATCAGTCGCTTCTTTTCACCTGACAGTGAGAAGTTTCACCAGGGGGACGTAGCACGTGGGAGGATCACGCTATTCCCGCCAGTTCCTCCTCCCCCCTGAACAGGTGCCCCGACCGACGAATCCTTGCATGAAACGTGCGTCCACTCAAGTTGCACTTGATAGATGGAGGTGGTCATGGTTGGGCTTGGTGGAGCTTTCATCTTTTGCAACGTTCTTGTTTGAACAGTTCTGCAGCAGTCGGGATGGTTTGATGCCAGAGATTGTGATCTTCCCCGCCCCCATTACCAGCTTAGATGTTTCCCCTGCTAAGTGCGAAAATGTTTTACAAATTTTCATTAGCAACATTAAGGATATAAGAATGAATCCCCACCCATAAGTTAGCTGTCTCACTCATCAGTTCTTCTAAATTGAACTTTGTGATGTCGCAGAGGACAGCCACAGGGTCTTGCTGGTGCTGAGTTTGCTGTAGAAGATCTGGCAAGGAAGTCTGGTGTTACTCATGTGGTGCACATGGCCTTTCCATCTGAGCTGATGTTTGACGATGCTATGCTTTTGGCTTGAGTTTTCTGCAAGGTTGATGACATAGTCCTCCCATTTGATGTCCATGATTGATCGAAGCTTCTGCTGGTTAAAGTGCTCAAGGTTCTTGATGTCTCGAAGGTGCAGGGTCAGTATTCTTGGATGAGTGTTATTCTTGTTATACTTCGATGAGTTTTACAAATCGATCAGGGGAGCCAAAGCGTTTTAGAACCATCTACACGGCAGATCTCAGCATGGTGTCAAAGGCCTTTTCCAGGTCGTAGAACACTAGAAAGAGAGATTTTTGTTGCTCTCTGCTCTTTTCTTGTAGCTGTCTTGCACAGAATACCATGTCCATTGTAATTCTGGAAACTCAAAATCTGCGCTGTGACTCAGACAGGATCTTGTCAGAGATGACTCAGCGGCAATTGAGCAGGATTCTAGCAAAGATTTTTCCTGCAATGGAAAGCAGGGATATGCCACAGTAGTTGCCACAGATGTTGTAATCTCCATTCTTGAAGATGGTAATGATGAAGATAGTAGAAGAAAGTAGAAGAAGAAAGAAGAAAGCCACTTTATTTTGTCATTGTACAGGTTACATTGATATTTGTTTTCTGCATTTAAACCATCCTATTATATAGGAGCAGCGAGCAGCTGCAGTGCAGCGCCTGGGGACCAACTTGAGTTCTTTTTCCTATTGCCTTGGTCAGGTGTATATACAGGAGTATTAACCCTAAAATGCATGTCTTTTTGATGGTGGAAGAAAACCGGAGCATCCAGAGGAAACCCATGCAAACACGGGGAGAACATGCAAACTCCACACACAAAGGACCCGGGACAGCCTGGGGTTCGAAGCCAGAACTTTCTTGCTGTGAGGCAACAGTGCTAACCACTGGGCTACCATGCCACCCATGATAATGATGACTGCATTTTTCCGATCAGCAGGTACTCACTGGGCTTCCCACATTTGAAGGATGAGAGTGAAAAGCCTTGTTTTTAAAGGTAAGCCTCCATTTTGAATGAGTTCCAGAGGGGTGTTGTCCGGTCTGGGTGATTTCCTTGGCTTCATTCTGCTGATAGCTTTGCTGAATTCAGGATATGTTGGTGGGGCTGACATCCAAGGTTCTGGAGGATGTTGGGGGGTAATTTCGAAGAAAGTGTTAAGCAGCAGCGGAATTCCTGTTTAGGAGTGTGCTGAAATGTTCTTTCCAGCACTTCAAGATGTTCTGGCTGTCGGTGAAGATGCTGGCATTTTCAGCTGTTTTCAGTGTTCCTGTTTAAGGGTGTGTTGGTCCATAGAGCTCTTTGGTTCCCACGAAGAAGTTTCGCCGGTCTCAGGCATCTGGATACTTTTGAAGTTCTTTGGCTTTTTCTTTCCACCAGCTGTTCTGGATCTCTGATTTGAGTTTGACATTTCTTCTTGAGCTCCTGAAAGGGGATTTCCTTCGCATGGGATGTTGGAACTTGTTCAAAGGATAGATGGGCTTCCCATTTGGAATTGATGAGGCTCAAGATTTCTTCATTATTGTCGTCAAACCAATCATGATTCTTTTTTGCAAAGCCGATGGTTTTCTCAGCTGATTCTGTGATGATGATTTGGAGTGGGGTCCATTCGTGCGTCGGTCGGATCCTGTTCCTGTCACGTCGCTCCTCCTATATCGAGGCTTGGGATTGGCTCAGAAACATGCTGGATTGCATGTTCCCAAGACAGAGTTAATGGTTATATACAAACCCTTAAACAACAATGATAGCTGTATTGATCTCCCTCACTGTTTTTTTTTCTTTTTGGTCTTTTCTCTTCGTCTTTTTGTTTTGTTTCCAAACTCAAGAGAGAGGAGGCCTTGTCTGTAATGCGGGCTGTCAGATTGCCATGAATCTTCCGGAGAGAGGCCGGCGCAGAGAGCACTACCGTGCATTAAGAGAATGAATATTGATTTAAAAACAAATTTGACATGGTTTTTAAATGGGGTTGAAACATGCATTGCTTTAAAAGCTCAGGGTTTGTAGTCCATCAATGAAGTGAAGAAAACTTGGCTCTTGTTTTATGGTTTAATAAGATTCCATTAATGGCTTCTTCCACCTTGAGAAAAGCCCTCTCAAATGACGTCTCTGTACGCGCGTCTGTGCACGTGTTTGTGTGCGTGAGTGTATATTTGATTGTATGCGAGCGCCCACCTGATATTGGTCTCGGGCCTCAGAAGCTGCTCATTCTGTGCTGGGGGCTAATGACTTTAGGCTGTGAGTGTGTGTGTGTGTGTGGGGGGGTGCATGTGTGTTGAATCGCAGACTAATGACTTCTTCGTGGTGAGTAATTGAAGCACGAAATGAAAGAAACAAAAAAAGAGAAAGTAAAGGAAATGAACCACCTGTCTTTTTCTCCCCACCGCCAGTCTTTTGAAATCAAAATCTTTTTTTGTGTTTTGCATAAAAGCTAAGCGGCAGCATTTCCTTTCACCTTGACCATTGCACTCCGAGAGGCGTTCTCGAGCCATCAGCCTTCTGACGATGACCAAAATTAGACATAAGGAAACGTAGTAAGGGCGGTTGGTTGGTTGTTATGGTTAGAGTTTCGGGGCCCCGAGTCTTGTCTGGTCAGAGTAAAGACAGATGAAGGAGGCGGCCTCTGGCTGTCTGCCCAGCTTTTAGCCCAGAGGAGACAGCTCATGTTTGATGGACATCAGGTTTTCCTTTTCTAATTGCTGCACACCAACACATCAATCCTGCAAAAATCATTTCCCATATCAGAGCCGGGCATCTTGCCTTGGTATCTTTTTTGGTGGGTTATGATCAGGATAAAAAACACAGATTCCAAGATTTCATTTTGAGAGTGACATTTCATTTTAATTCAGGTGCAGCCACATTCCTATACTTAAATGCACAATTTATTAACTTAAATGAACTTAACCTAAATAAATGCTTAGGTTATTTAGTAATTCTTAATGAGGGTTCCACTTGTCCACTGTAATGGGGTGGTTGTTTTTAAACTTGTGTTGTCAGAGATGCTAGAAATCTGGTTTTATTAGGGGTGGGGATGGGAAACGACTCAGCGCAAAATCGTGATACTCAGCCGTGGCCATTTTAATATCACAGCATTTCCCCTGAATTGCAGTGTTGAAATGCAGTAAACAGGTCATGTGATGATTTCTACTTCTCTGAATGCTCGAATTTGAATCATTTGAATATCTAACTATCATCATCATCATCAGTTCCGTAACCTATGGAGGTCGTAGGAGCATGGCTGATGCCTCAACGGTTGAGTCATCAGTAGGGGGAGTACCTGGTGGTCCCTATCGCCTCTCCAGGTATGGCTGGCCATTGGTTCACAAAGGAACTCCTCCGCCCTTTGACGGGATTTGTTTTTAGTCCTGCTGGATGTTCACACATCCTCCTCACAACAACCCAAGGGCGGTAGTGGGGGCGCCGGTTTAGTCGCCTAAGACCCGATGGTTGCCATTTAACGCCGTACCTGGGACGGGTGAAGCAGTGAAGCATACTCGTACAGTGAAGCAGTGAAGTAGTGACGCATACTCGTGTTTTAACTGCCCTGGACACCCACATGGGTGTTTTCTGTTGAGTTGGCCCATTGGACCTCTTCTCAGGTCTGTCTTGGTGTGTACGCACCGTGTTTGATTGGCATCTCCCTGACTCCCCTATGCTAGTTTCGTTGCATCTGTTAGGAGGGCCAGCTTAACTCATAGGCTCTTTTGAGTACATAACTGCATCCAACTGTAACCTCAGAAGAGGTCTACTCCGCTAACATAAACATGAACATCTGTGTGGGTGTTCAGGGGCTTTTCAAACACACAGGGATTAAAATAAATGCATTTTATCAGAGGAGACGTGGTAGTCTGCAGCCCTCTCCGGATCGGCAGAGGGGGTGGAGCAGAGGTCGGGACGGCTCGGAAGGGTGGGGTAATTGACCGGATACAACTGGGGAGAAAAAGGGGGGGGGACCCAAAAGAATGAATGAATGAATAAATAAATGTATTTTGTTGTATATTTCCTTTGGATTATTGCAGTTTTCACATTTTACTCTAGATAAAAACATCAAAATATCAGACTGTAATATTCACAATGTCATGGTTATTTTCAAAACGATAATATGTATGGTACTTACTAAATATTGTTGCAGTATTGAACCAGGAGCTACCAGCTGATTCTTATCCCTGCTGTTTAGGATAAACATCCATATCTTCCTCTTCAACAAGTGTGTTAAAGTATATGACAGGAAGACAGAAATATAGAAGGTTGGTGGGGTGGTACAGAGCAGTAGTTCTGAATCAGGTCCTCAGGTACGTACCACCAGTACCGCTGTTTTTTTGTTCTGCTGGGTAGTTCATTACATTCACCTGTTGCTCCAGGTCTAAAACCTCCCTGACTGGAGGCTGGAATAACTGGAACAACAGATGAATGTAATGAACTACCCGGCGGAGTAGAAAACCCGAGGTGTACTGGTGGTACCCAAGGACCTGATTGAGAACCGTTGATATAGCACTGCCAAGGTTTGTGTTGAGCCCACTAAGCAAACCAAAGGGGGGAAGAGGTCTACCTTGCAGTATATAGACAGGGCAGTCTTCAGCAGCAAAGTCTTCTTCAGTGTCACCAGAAGCGATAAAGAGAAACCTGTCTATAAAGCTGATTATGTCAGTCAAACCCTAATGCCTGAGAAATGTCAACAATTGACATGAAAACAAATGATATAATTGGGCTCTTTTAGGTTTCTCTGGAGTTTTCTCTTTTTTTTCCCCGTGTAAATTACAGAAAAACCGATGGATGCATTCCAACTTCACTGTGGACCAGTCATCTGACTACAGCGTGACATGACGTTGACGTCTGCAGATTAAAACCAGGAGCAGCTCTTACTTTACAGCAAGTGAACCGAATGAACCACATTTCTTTTTTGTATTACAACTGAATGAATAAATTACCAATATGTAGAGCACTTTTGTTTGGTGTGTGGAATCCTGTGGGACGCTGAAGTTGTGCCAAGCAAAACCAGAGAAAAACCAAGATAACAGTGAGCACGACAACAATGACGGTAACAACTATAGAGATACTGTGTGTAAAACAAATCTTGTGTTCTTGGATAACTCCGTTGTCTGTGCCGCTGAGCAAAGAACAATCAAGCCAGAAATCCCGGGAGTAAGAGCAGAATTTTAGCGTGCACTTAGCACTTCCACGGACACACTCTAATTGCTTTCAACATCAGCGCAACAAAAGCCTCTAATTGGTTTCACTATGGCGGCATCATTCTGAGTGTTTTTCTGTGCAGTGGAAATGGGTCCTGTAGTGTCTTAGGGCGGCAGGATAAATGGTAATCCCGGGAGTGGTGTTTTGCTGTACACTACAGATCCTACAGCTCTGCCACAGAGCCAGGACTGCTGAGTCAGCCTACAGGATCCTTTCAGGCAGATGAGACTAATCTCTCAAGTACCTTCCTCTGTCAGGAGTCCAAGCTTTTGCCATTTTGTCACTGGATACCCCCTTTCCAACCGTCCGACTCCTCTGTCCCATCCAGGTCCCCATTTCGCTTCGTCTTTTCGCTCTTGTCTGATATGTTGTCCTGCATTACAGCACCATTAAAGGTCTGTGACATGCTTGTGTTTACATTTAGTAATGTGATATGGCCCGACATACCTCGGCTCGCCCGCTAAGTGCGTTGCTGGTAAAGATGTATCCTGCGGTTGATTGTGCAGCGGTGCCGGGGCTCTGTGTTGATAATAGCCAGTTGTATTTTATCGACTCTGCAGTAAATGTTTACTGGTAGGTGTTGTCATGAGAATAACCAACAGCTCCTTGGCGCCCTTTGTACTTAAACTCAGCACTATTATAACCTGATCTATTTTTCTTTTCTTTTTTTTGTGTGGTTTTTTCTTATTGCAGATTTATAATGAGAAGAGGAGCCAGTTTGAAATCAAGAGGAACAATCCCAAGGACCTGGTGGAGAGGGTGGCGCGGGACATCTCCAAGTTGCTCAACAACAAGAGGAAAGCCCTCGAGGTAAGGAGAAGTCACTCGGGCCCTATGATTTCTCTGATTTCTGATGGACAGAATCACGGAATGGAGATGTAGAAACGTATTTCAGACGTAAACACGGAAGTGTGTGGATTTTGGAGATTTTGGGGGACAAAATTTGTTAACAGATTAGGAATTTAAAGTAAATTGTCCTTTAACCATTTGGTACTCTCCTTTGCACTGCCCTGTTGCGCTTCTGTGTCTTTGCATGTGTGAATGTGCACATGTCAGTAAAAGTATGTGGGTTTGTTATATGGGATAGAGATTTTTTTTTTTGTAACAACAGGCATCGTGGAAGGCAGCAACATCAAAAAACACTAAGACAAGGGTGGCCGAGTAGCATAGCGGTCTATTCCGTTGCCTACCAACACGGGGGAACGCCGGTTTGAATCCCTGTGTTACCTCCGGCTTGGTCGGGCGTCCCTACAGACACATTTAGCCGTGTCTGCGGGTGGGAAGCCGGGTGTGGGTACGTGTCCTGGTCGCTGCACTAGCGCCTCCTGTGGTCTGTCAGGGCACCTGTTCAGGGGGGAGGGGGAACTGGGGGGAATAGCGTGATCCTCCCCTGTGCCACGTCCCCCTGGCGAAACTCCTCACTGTCAGGTGAAAAGAAGCGACTGGCGACTCCACATTTATCGGAGGAGGCATGTGGTAGTCTGCAGCCCTCCCCGGATCGGCAGAGGGGGGTGGAGCAGCGACTGGGACGGCTCGAAAAGAGTTGGGAAAAAAGGGGAAGACAGACGAATATTTTAGCAAAAATGGGGGGAAAATGAAACATGATTTGGGAAAAGATGAAACGGATTTCAAAGGGACCCGTGTTGCTGCTGTGACTCTGAAACACATACTCTATTACTAGTACACATACACAAACACACACACACACAAGCGCACAGCCTAGCGTGACTGTGCAGACACACTCGGAGCGGATAGTCACACAGGAACTTGCTGACCGGTCATATCCATGAGGCCGTCCTCACTTTTGAGGAATTTGCCGCTCAGCGATGACAAGGGAGCTGTACATTTACAAAGGTTTATGAAGTGATGGGTTGAAGAGGAGGGTTATTTGAGAGGTTATCGTTTCAGGGTCCTCTGTTTCAGGGCACAATTATCACCACCGTTGCAGTTAGACAGTGCTGGGATTGGTGTACGGTTTGCTCCTTTGCTCCCAGTGGGGGAGACCTCTGACCCCGCGAGAGAGCCACCAAGTCATATACTAATGGAGAACGAGAGGGAGAGGAGGGGAGAATGACAGGGATGGAGATGGGAAAGGTTTTCTCAATCACTTTGCGTTTTTTTTCAACAGCCAATGGAAATGTTAAGAAGCGTGTTAGGATATCTGTTTGTACTTATCCTGAAAAATTGGAACGTAAAAGCAAAATATTGATGTCCCTGCCATGTAATTAGCCTGCCCGACAGAGCATTTAATAAGCAAGTTGTGTTCAATTTATCACCACACTCAGATCTACAGCACATGGTGAGATCTTGTAATATCTTGTAATATCAGTTCATTCCTAAATCAACCGACTAGAATTTGCACTATTTGTTATTAAAGTATCGTTTTTTCTTTTGGGCAATGCTGGGGAGTGATTCCTCTTAATCACTTTGGCCATTTTTGTCATCCACACCCATTTGTTCCTGCACAGTCACACAGAGCCGTCCCAGTTGCTGCTCCACCGACCACCCCCCCCTTTGCCGATCCGGGGAGGGCTGCGGACTACCACATGCCTCTTCTGATACATGTGGAGTTGCCAGCCACTTCTTTTCACCTGACAGCGAGGAGTTTCGCCAGGGGGACGTAGCGCGTGGGAGGATCACGGTATCACCCCCAGTCCCCCCCCCCCAACCCGAACAGGTGCCCCGACCGACCAGCGGAGGTGCTAGTGCAGCGATCAGGACACATACCCACATCCGGCTTCCCACCCGCAGACACGACAAATCGTGTCTGTAGGGACGCCCGACCAAGCCGGAGGTAACATGACTCTGAATCCTTTTTAAGCAGTTTGGTGGTCTACCGCACCACACAAACCAAAAAATAAAAAAACAAAAAACCTAAACAAATACACATATAGACCAACACACATACATAATACACAACACATATACAAAATACACATCGGGGGGCAACTGTAAACCACCTGCTGCCAATTAGTCATAGTTTTCTGCAAAGGAAGTGTGTGTGTGTGTGTGTGTGTGTGTGTGTGTGTGTGTGTGTGTGTGTGTGTGTGTGTGTGTGTGTGTGTGTGTGTGTGTGTGTGTGACTGAGCACCGGGGTAGGTGTAGGGAGAGATTTAATAGATGAAAAGTCATGAGGGACATCCATTTTCATCCCTCTGCATTTGCCCTCACATGACTCCTGAAGGCAAAAGTGCCCCTGGTTTTCCCATCATCAAAGCCCCACAAAGGGGCAGGAGTGGGTGCATTTTAACAGCGCCCTGTCCGCAGGGGGAAGGGGGGCATAGTAATGCCGGGTAGCACCGTCTCCAGAGGGCACGGTCAGTTCTACTTCATGGAAGGCAGAAAGGCCGTTACGTGGCCCCGTGGTCATGTGTAGGATTGGATTCGGACTGGCGCTGACCCTCCGTCTCCTTGCTTTGGCCGGGGTGCCCCGTGAGCCCCGCCCACCTCCCTACCCGTATCTGCCCTCCTTTGCTCTCTTACCTCCGCGGACTATCGCTTCGCATCCTGTCTGGGAGCTTCACGCAGGAGGGAGGAAATGAGGTGAAGAAAGAGGAGGGATGGAATGAGAATGCCTCCCCCGGGTGCGGAATAAAAATCAAGGAAATGATGTTCAGAAATTCATAGATTCAAAAACGAACAGGGGAGAGTGAGGAAAAGACAGAAGGAGCAGCAGGAGACGAGAAGAAAGATGTAGGGAGACTGAAAAAAAATCAAAAGAAGAGACCGGAGAGGAGAGAAGTCAGTCGGATGAAAAAAGTTTCACAAGGACCGAGCCATGCAGAGAGATAGTGAGTCTTTATTGAATACAAGCCCCGTGTATTAATCCATGGTAATTTTTTTATTTTATTTTCTTTTTTTTTTAACTAAAACTAGAAACTTATAGCCATAGGTGAATAAATTTAAATGGACATATTATTCATACCTTGTTATTCTTGGACAGTCTCAATGTAGTCTAAAGCTCCAACTTAGGTTAGTGACTGTGGACAGTATCTCATATTTTATCTTATCTGTTCTTCTTCTTCTTCTTCTTCTTTCGGCTAGTTCGCAGGGGTCCCCGCGGCGGATTTGATAGTTTCCATCAGTACCCTGTGACGGCACTGACGGTGGTCTTATCCGTCCGCATAAATGATTTGGCAGAATTTTACGTCGGCTGCTCTCCCTGACACAGCCGCTGACCCCGTGGACGGGGGGCGCAGGTGAAGCGCTGGATGCCATCCCAGCGCTCATGGACTTGCGCCCATGCCTGTCGCCATTCTTGATTAATCAAAACATTCTTGGCAAAACGCTCCTGTCCGTCCCTGGGATTTGCACCTCTATGACGAGGAAAACAAACCTGTCCTAATGGAGATTGAATTTTAGGGGGGAGGGGGAGGGGAGGTGACACTGACTATATTTCATCTTATCTGTATTATTTATTAATTGACCAATTTGCTCATGCACATTAGGGGAAAGTTTAAATAAATCACAACAGTGTCACTGTGTAAGTGTGTGTGTGTGTGTGTGTGTGTGTGTGTGTGTGTGTGTGTGTGTGTGTGTATTAACACATTAAATCCACGCATGTGTGCCAGAAATATCTCCTATGCAGCCAATTTAAACCCCCCTGGTGGTCTTATATTGCATTTCATGTTCGTATTACTAATGAGCAAATGCAGATGTACTCTAAATACCCATCATGCATACTGTATTTATTTAGCGCCGTCTCAGCGGTGCAGCCACTTGTCGACTCCACATAGCGGGAAGGCAGCAGAATTGGAGAAGTGAACATCACATTTCTAATGTAGTTCTTGCACAAGAGCGCGTCATAGGAGGGGTCCGCGGTGGTGTAGCGGTCTAAGCATCAGCTTTGTGTCATCAGATCCGACTATGGCCGGACGCGATGAAGCAGCAATAATTGGCAACGCTGTCTTCGGGAGGGGGGCGGAGTTGGCTTGTGTTCGTCACATGAACGCGTCTCTGGGTGTGTGTGGGGAAAAAGCAGTTGTTCGGCCTGGATTTGCCTTGTCACGAAAGTGGCGAGGCATCTCCTTCCAGACTGCCGGACGCATGCCGTACGAGGGTGGGTGTTTGAACTAAAATAGGGTTTGATTGGCCACTAAATTGGGAGAAAAAGGGAAAAATCAGAAATGAATTTAGAAGAAAACAAAAAGAGTGTAATCGGGATTTTCATAGTTGTAAGTCGTTGAATCATATTAGTCTTGGCAACATCAGGGAGAGATGGAGGGACAAATGTGCTGTGTAACAACTACAGTGACAACTGTATTTGTTTTGCATTGGAATCGGGCCTCCATACGAACGAACGAGGGGGCTGATAGTGTCGTACACCGCTACGTGCTTGTGCACAGACACAATACGAGGACGGGAGGTGGTTATACCGTCTAAATGTCTAAATATGAGCATGAACTGATTCAGAGTGCAGTGCACTCAAGTGTTCCCCTCACACTAAAAATGGAAATGTGGCATAAGCTTGCTTTCTTTTTCCTCAACAGCCCCCCCCTTCTTCTTCTTCTTCTTCCTCCCTTGTCTAAATCTCCTTCAGTCCACGTCCTTGTCTGCTTTCCTGCTTTCCTGCCTTCTTGCCTCCGGCTTCAGCCATCTTCTCAAAGCAATGATCTGATTCTACGCTCTGTGCCAAAATTAAAATGTAACACAAGAAGAGGTAGCCTGACAAGCTAGCGTGCCGCCGCCACCACCGCCGGTCATGTGCAATAAATCAGTGTTTTCCAGAGGCGCGGCGAAAACAGATTCAGACATGCGTCCTGCACCAAATCTCCTCACATATTTGGTGACTTTGCAAGTTTTAACAGACACCTGGATGAATTGTTAATTTTCTGACCATTATAAACCGCTGGCCTTCAGAGCCAGACAGGGATGAGTCTGGTGTACAATTTATTTGTCTTCTGTTTGTTCACAATTTTTGGGGATGGGTTGCAGCATTTATTTTTTTTTGCGACGTGAGTGTTCACCGGATCTTTTAAGTCTTTGCAATACTCCCGGCTTTTCGGATATACAGATACATCTCTTTGCAACGCGGGGGGTCGACAGGAGGACTCACCCCCTTTTTCTCGTTGTGGCTTTCTGCTCTCTTTCTGCTTTCTGTCCTCAGTCACCGGCGTCAAACACACTCATCCCTCCATCAGCAATCTACTGTAATGAAACATATCTTGCAGCTAGGTAGCGTTGTCTCAGCTTGTTCTGTCACATTGTAAGAGGCTTAAATAACCAAGACAGGATCAAGCCTAGAACTATGGAGAAACAGGGCTGTCTGAGTGGTTGAAAGTAGGGCTTGGCGATAATTCAATGATATATCGTTAATCTTATTTAGTGCTTGGCGATAGTTCCATTAGGATAATTTACTCATTTTTCATGAAAAATACTTTTTCAAAATGTTTTTTTCCCCTGTGCATTTGAAAAACCTAGATATAAAACACATTAGTTTTACATAATTAATTTTTGTACATTTGTTTTACATTTGTAAACTTTTTTTTTTCATGGGGTGATGTTTAAGTATCTTTCATGCCACTGCTGTCAGACAATGTGCCCTGTGATGGCCTGGCGGCCTGTCCAGGGTGTCTCCTCGCCTGCCGCCCAATGACTGCTGGGATAGGCTCCAGCATCCCAGCGACCCTGAGAGCAGGATAAGCGGTTTGGATAATGGATGGATGGATGGATATTGAAAACAAAAAATATCACGATAATCACATGGAATTTTACAAATTCAATGTATAGCATATCTGCTTCCTTATGCAAAAATACCATGATTATGAGTCTAACCTAGGTTTAACACATTTAACTATTTGCTAATGTAAATACTAAAATCATACCAAAACTAGGTTTCAGATGATAGCCCCTCATATATTTCAGACCTCATTTTGAGTGACATTTTAGGCAATTACATTCTTGGTATTAATTCATACAACAAAACTGTGTGTCATGATATCACAGTGTCCGAATTTCATCCCGATGCAATGCCACTGAAAGACGATGAGCAGTAATATTGAATCGTTGCCCATCCTGATCGTCTTTCAGTGGTATTGTATCGAGATGAAATTTGGATATTGTCATATTGTGTTGTTGTTTTTAACAAAAATCTGTTATCTGAAATTTCTCACAAAATGAGTTCTTAGAATATTTTAGCTATTATATCTATATATCTATCTATATATATCTATATATATCTATATATATATCTATCTATCTATCTATATCTATCTATATCTATCTATCTATCTATCTATCTATCTATATATATCTATATCCTGCTGTCAGGGTCCCAGGGATGCTGGACCCTATCCCAACAGTCACAGCAGTCAGTATATAGTATACACGTATCATATATATCAATACAGGAAAAAAAGTTTGCATGTATTAAAACTTTTTTCCTGTATCAGTATTGATATTCCGCTCCTCATTAGTTGAGCACTTATAACAACACCATTGACGGTTTCAGAAGAAAAACGCTATATATATATATATATATATATATATATATATATATATATATATATATATATATATATAAAATGGGGGGCACAGTGGCACAGTGGTTAGCGTGGTCGCCTCAAAGCAAGAAGGTCCTGGGTTCGAGCCCCGGGGCAGTCCAACCTTGGTGGGTCATCGCGGGTCGTCCTCTGTGTGGAGTTTGCATGTTCTCCCCGTGTCTGTGTGGGTTTCCTCCGGGGACTCTGGTTTCCTCCCACAGTCCAAAGACATGTAGGCCAGGTGAATAGGCCGTACTAAATTGCCCCTAGGAATGAATGGGTGTGTGTGTGTGTGTGTGTGTGTGGTGGGTGGTGGTGGGGGGGCCCTGTGATGGCCTGGCGGTCTGTCCAGGGTGTCTCCCTGCCTGCCACCCAGTGACTGCTAGAATAGGCTCCAGCATCCCCGTGACCCTGAGAGCACCCTGGATGGATGGATATATACACTCACCAGCCACTTTATTAGGCACACCTGTCCAACTGCTCGTTAACGCAAATTTCTAATCAGTCAATCACATGGCAGCAACTCAATGCATTTAGGCATGTAGACATGGTCAAGACGATCTGCTGCAGTTCAAACCGAGCATCAGAATGGGGAAGAAAGGTGATTTAAGTGACTTTGAACGTGGCATGGTTGTTGGTGCCAGACGGGCTGGTCTGAGTATTTCAGAAACTGCTGATCTACTGGGATTTTCACGCACAACCATCTCTATGGTTTACAGAGAATGGTCTGAAAAAGAGAAAATATCCAGTGAGCGGCAGTTCTGTGGGCGAAAATGCCTTGTTGATGCCAGAGGTCAGAGGAGAATGGCCAGACTGGTTCGAGCTGACAGAAAGGCAACAGTAACTCAAATAACCACTCATTACAACCGAGGTATGCAGAAGAGCATCTCTGAACGCACAACACGTCGAACCTTGAGGCAGATGGGCTACAGCAACAGAAGACCACACTGGGTGCCACTCCTGTCAGCTAAGAACAGGAAACTGAGGCTACAATTCGCACAGGCTCACCAAAATTGGACAATAGAAGATTGGAAAAACGTTGCCTGGTCTGATGAGTCTCGATTTCTGCTGCAGCATTCGGATGGTAGGGTCAGAATTTGGCGTCAACAACATGAAAGCATGGATCCATCCTGCCTTGTATCAACGGTTCAGGCTGGTGGTGGTGGTGTAATGGTGTGGGGGATATTTTCTTGGCACACTTTGGGCCCCTTAGTACCAATTGAGCATCGTGTCAACGCCACAGCCTACCTGAGTATTGTTGCCGACCATGTCCATCCCTTTATGACCACAGTGTTCCCATCTTCTGATGGCTACTTCCAGCAGGATAACGCACCATGTCATAAAGCTCGAATCATCTCAGACTGGTTTCTTGAACATGACAATGAGTCCACTGTACTCAAATGGCCTCCACAGTCACCAGATCTCAATCCAATAGAGCACCTTTGGGATGTGGTGGACCAGGAGATTCGCATCATGGATGTGCAGCCGACAAATCTGCAGCAACTGCGTGATGCTATCATGTCAATATGGACTAAAATCTCTGAGGAATGTTTCCAGTACCTTGTTGAATCTATGCCACGAAGGATTAAGGCAGTTCTGAAGGCAAAAGGGGGTCCAACCCGGTACTAGCAAGGTGTACCTAATAAAGTGGCCAGTGAGTGTATATATAAAATCCAGTGAGTCAAGTAAAATCTTTATGAGACAGTACAAGCCTGTTACATGCCATAAGTAATCATCAGCTGTCTATATCCATCCATCCATTATCCTAGCCACTTATCCTACTTAGGGTCATGGGATGCTGGAGCCTATCCCAGCAGTCATTGGGTGTTAGGTGGGGAGACACCCTCGACAGGCCGCCAGGCCATCACCCTAATTATTATTTTGATAATGATATTTTCCATTTTCCATTTCACTTACCACGAATTGAAATGTTGTGAAGGGTACTACTGGTTTAATGGTGTGTGTGTGTGTGTGTGTGTGTGTGTGTGTGTGTGTGTGTGTGTGTGTGTGTGTGTGTGTGTGTTTGTGTTTGTGTGTGTATTTGTATTCACATGTGAGTTTGTATCTTCTTTGTAGGATGCACACTTCTGCCGCCTGTCTAGTTGCATAGGTGTTTTTGTTAGTGAGTGCATGTTATCAGCGCAACAGGCGCATACATGAGCGCCACTACAAGAGCGGCTCTCTGACAGGCCCTTTAACCCGGTGCAGCCAAAGAGAAAACACAACCCTCCATGTAACCTGTCATGTGTGCAACGCCAAACGAGAGTGATAGACCTCTCCCAGCGATCCGAGGCTCACTCTCTTCTTGTTCTCCCCTTTGACTCGCCCTGCTCCGTGCTGTGGCACTGCGCCACAAAGCCAGCTGGAGATCAGTTGGGTCCTTCAGAACCAGCTGAGACTGCACAACATCCTGTAAGCTGTCAGAGGAGAACTGTCAGTCAAGCGTTGCTGCTGGGATTTCTCCGGGCTCTGGGAGGGAAGATGAGGCCACGAGCCACAGACAGAGATCATGTTCCATTCCCATCAGCTGCTGCACAACAAAACTACCATTGTCAATGCTGTTAAGTTAGGATTTCACAGAGGGGACTGACGGAATAGAAAGGGGACTAAGGTCGGCCTAATCCAATTACACACATCTCTATACTCTTGCGATACTGCTTACGGTCTGAAGAATGGCTGCTTATGGGCTGCTATGGACGGATGGATATACAATAGGCACATCACTAGGTTGTTTACTAATGTTGGTTGTAGGGCCAGACTATGTAACCCAGCTAATCAGATGTGGAGGACACGGGGAGGTGAAGTGGGAAAACGCCTGGTGGAAAATCCTGATGCCTTCGCTGCCAGGAAAATATAATGGTCCTGACTAACATCACAAGCTAGGGAAGTTGTTAAAGAGGAAAGGAAACAAGAGGTAAAACCATGTCTCTCCAGCAGTATCAGCAGAAATGGCTCCTGTAAATTGTATGATATATTTATGACACAACATGGAAAAACAGGTTCAAAGATAGGTTCAAAGATACTTAGATAGTTTTTTGATAGATCTTTGCATTCAGAGATTTAAAAAAAAATCTTGGTTAACATCTTATTTTGCATTATTGTTTATTGAAGCAATATGGTACCCTCCATCTCCAGCTTTTCTAACGAACGATCAGCTTAAAGTAGAATGACTTGGGCTGGCGCTCGGCCACTTGTAACACTTTTTTTTTCAGAGGGCTCCAAAAGCACAAATCCAGTGCATCATGACACAAGGATTTGACTTGGGGACGATATTAAGTGAACTGAGCAAGATGGAGGGTAGGCGGGTTATGTTTCAGGGGTAACGGCAATGCTCTGTGACTCTGCAGTCATGCTGATAGTGATTGTGAGAGATGGCAGGAGTTTGGACCGGACACTGCAGGGATAACAAAAATGTGCTTGACAGAATTAATCAGTCAGCCTGCGTGGGCCTCCGTCTCCTCCTGACCATGGAAACCAAGACGACACGACCGGGGCAGGGACGGGGAGGGATGGGACGCTCTGAAGTCATCTGTCATCATGTTACATCCATTAATAATTCACTGAGACACAGACTTTCATGCACAGCATGCACACCCAATATGCATGTTGAAAGGAGCGTGAGCACGCACATGACTGCTCAGGTGCCAACATTTGGAGTTACTCACATGAGGGCTTCTTTGACGCGTTTGCAATGTACCACCTACACCCCAGCAAGCTTGTAGTACGTACTGACGTAGATGTATAAAGGCACACAAAACCGCTCACTAGCCTTTCCACTGAAAATAAGCCTGAGGAGAACAGAAAAGATGACAATCAAAGCCTAAAATGGTGACAGCGAAGGGATGGTTATGGGCTACCTTAGTGTGCTGGAGACCTCACTTCAAATCAGTCATTGAACTGATCATAATATCATACTTTATTGACCTCTGTAGGGAATTTCCTGTATACCGCACTTTTAATAGAGTAATGTGAAGCAATGTCCTGTCTAAATGAGATTTCAGGGCTCACTTCTGTGCTTTGTTCAACTTGGGTATTATAGTTTTAATCATTTATTTCTTTATAATTTGCCAAAGGCAGTAACTGCTTGTTATATTTGTCACATTAAGTCATATAGTCATCCGTACATTAGGACTTAATAGTACAAACAACTGTTGTTAATAACGTAAAAAAAAACCCATCAGTTTATATTTTCTTTTATTCTTCCTACTGAGGCAATACAAAACTATGGGTCCAATATCCTCCTTGGAGACGCTGTGTAGTGGCTTATGACTTGAATCCTCATCCCGGCAAGATCTCAGACGGCTCAGCGACTTGCTTTAATTGAACAGGCATCTGGCACAAATAACCAATTTATAACAGCTAAATGTAGCCCTAAGTCTTTTAAAAGGACACCAACCTCAAAAAATAAGCCTTACACAATCCCACAACTGTGGCGTTGCTGTTAAATGCGTACTGAATGCCGTCATTCTGAGCTGCGTCGGGTAGACTATCTTCAAGAGATGGAGGTGTTGTAAAGTGAAACCCTGTTTCTCTGTTGTAGGTCTGATTACTGCTCTCTGTACTGTGGGGAACGGTAGTTGTAGTTCTGTGTAGTCAAGTGGTTGGTGACTTGCAATTATGGCGGCGTACTAAGCAGATGTGCTCCTTTTGACTCCGCTGAAATACTTTAAAAATCCTGTTCAAACTCACGTTCCTGCTAAAAAACAATAAATAAGGTGCTGAGATGTTGATGGCCACAAGAAGAATATCAAGTCTGGACACCAGTTGATGAAACAAGTGAAAGAAATGTGGAACTTTCAGGCCAACCATCAGAACCTGAAGAAGGCGACACCGAAGCTCGTACTCCACAAGAGACCCAGACAGCTGCTAACGCGGAAACAATCCTGGCAGCTATCAACAATATAAAAGTTGAAATATACAAGATTACAAGATTTGATGGCTTTCTAGCTGCCATTGAGGGTATGTGTAAAGAAATAAGTCACTGCACAGAATGTATAACCCAGGCTGAAACACAAATAAATAAATAAATAAAGATCTGGATGGTAGAACAGAAGACCTAGAGTTTAGATTAAGAAGATCAAACCTGAGACTGATAGGTCTGCAGAAAAGGCAGAAGGGATGGCTACATGCACATTTTCGAAAGTTGGTTACCAGAAGCGCTGGGCAACCCAGCCACTGAGGATGCACAAGCCAGTGCATCCTTAGTGCCGGTCCCAAGCCCGGACAAATGGGGAGGGTTGCGTCAGGAAGGGCATCCGGCGTAAAATCTTTGCCAAATCAAATATGCGGATCATAAATAAGACTTACATACCGGATCGGTCGAGGCCCGGGTTACCAACGACCGCCACCGGTACTGTTAACCAGCAGGGTGTCGGTGGAAACTATGCTACTGTTGGGCGAAGGAGAAGGAGAGGGGGAAAGCATGTCCAGAGGCAGCTAGAGAGGAGGAAGGGTAGGCATGTGGAGGTGAGAGTTGGAACTTTGAATGTTGGCACTATGACTGGTAAAAGGAGAGAGCTGGCTGACATGATGGAAAGAAGAAAGGTAGGCATACTGTGTGTTCAAGAGACCAGGTGGAAGGGGAGTAAGGCCAGGAGTATCGGAGGTGGGTTCAAACTCTTCTACCATGGTGTGAATGGGAGGAGTAATGGGGTAGGGGTAATTCTGAAGGAAGAGTATGTCAAGAGCGTGCTGGAGGTGAAGAGAGTGTCAGACAGAGTGATGAGTATGAAGCTGGAAATTGAAGGTTTATTGCTGAATGTTATCAGCGCATATGCCCCGCAAGTTGGGTGTGAGATGGATGAAAAAGAAGAATTCTGGAGTGAGTTGGACGACATGGTGGAGAGGGTACCCAAGGAGGAGAGAGTGGTGATTGGAGCGGACTTCAATGGACATGTTGGTGAAGGGAACAGAGGTGATGAGGAGGTGACGGGAAGGTATGGAGTCAAGAAGAGAAATGTGGAAGGACAGATGGTGGTCGATTTTGCGAAAAGGATGGAAATGGCTGTGGTGAATACATATTTCAAGAAGAGGGAGGAACACAGGATGACGTACAAGAGTGGAGGAAAGTGCACACAGGTGGACTATATCTTATGTAGAAGGCGCCATCTAAAAGGGATTGGAGACTGCAAGGTGGTGACGGGAGAACGTAGCTAGGCAGCATCGGATGGTGGTCTGTAGGATGACTTTGGAGAACAAGAAGAGGAAGCGAGTGAAGACACAGCCGAAGATCAAATGGTGGAAGTTGAAGAAGGAAGACTGTTGTGTGGAGTTCAGGCAGGAGTTAAGACAGGCACTGGGTGGTAGTGAAGAGTTGCCAGATGGCTGGAAAACCACTGCAGAAATAGTGAGGGAGACAGCTAGGAAGGTACTTGGTGTGTCATCAGGACAGAGGAAGGAAGACAAGGAGACTTGGTGGTGGAATGAGGAAGTACAGGCAAATTATACAGAGGAAAAGGTTGGCAAAGAAGAAGTGGGATAGTAAGAGAGATGAAGAAAGTAGACAGGAGTACAAGGAGATGCAGCGTAAAGCAAAGAGAGAGGTGGCAAAGGCAAAGGAAAAGGCGTATGGTGAGTTGTATGACAGATTAGACACTAAGGAAGGAGAAAAGGACTTGTACCGATTGGCTAGACAGAGGGACCAAGCTGCAAATGATGTGCAGCAAGTTAGGGCGATCAAGGATAGAGATGGAAATGTGCTGACGAGCGAGGAGAGTGTGCTAAGAAGGTGGAAGGAATACTTTGAGGGGCTGATGAATGAAGAAAATGAGAGAGAGAGAAGGTTGGATGATGTAGGGATAGTGAATCAGGAAGTTCAGCGGATTAGCAAGGAGGAAGTGAGGGCAGCTATGAAGAGGATGAAGAGTGGAAAGGCAGTTGGTCCTGATGACATACCTGTGGAGGCATGGAGATGTTTAGGAGAGATGGCAGTGGAGTTTTTAACTAGATTGTTTAACACAATCCTGGAAAGTGAGAGGATGCCTGAGGAGCGGAGAAGAAGCATACTGGTACCGATTTTCAAGAACAAGGGCGATGTGCAGAACTGTAACAACTACAGAGGTATAAAGTTGATCAGCCACAGCATGAAGATTTGGGAAAGAGTAATAGAAGCTAGGTTAAGAGGAGAGGTGACGATCAGCGAGCAGCAGTATGGTTTCATGCCACGAAAGAACACCACAGATGCGATGTTTGCTTTGAGAATGTTGATTGAGAAGTATAGAGAAGGCCAGAAAGAGTTGCATTGTGTCTTTGTAGATTTAGAGAAAGCTTATGACAGAGTGCCGAGAGAGGAGGTGTGGTATTGTATGAGGAAGTCAGGAGTTGCAGAGAAGTATGTAGGAGTGGTGCAGGATACGTATGAGGGAAGTGTGACAATGGTGAGGTGTGCGGTTGGAATGACAGATGGGTTCAAGGTGGAGGTGGGATTACATCAAGGATCGGCTCTTAGCCCTTTCTTGTTTGCAATGGTGATGGACAGGTTGACGGACAAGATCAGGCAGGAGTCTCTATGGACGATGATGTTCGCGGATGACATTGTGATCTGTAGCGAGAGTAGAGTGCAGGTTGAGGAGAGCCTGGAGAGGTGGAGGTATGCACTGGAGAGAAGAGGAATGAAAGTCAGTAGGAGCAAGACGGAATACCTATGCGTGAATGAGAGAGAGGACAGTGGAATGGTCAGGATGCAAGGAGTGGAGGTGACAAAGGCATTTGAGTTTAAATACTTGGGGTCAACTGTCCAAAGTAACGGGGAGTGCAGTAGAGAGGTGAAAAAGAGAGTGCAGGCAGGTTGGAGTGGGTGGAGAAGAGTGTCAGGAGTGATTTGCGACAGAAGGGTATCAGCAAGAGTTAAAGGGAAAGTTTACAAGATGGTTGTGAGACCAGCTATGTTATATGGTTTGGAGACAGTGGCACTGACGAAAAGACAGGAGGCGGAGCTGAAGGTGGCAGAGTTGAAGATGCTAAGATTTTCACTGAGAGTAACGAAGAAGGACAGGATTAGGAACGATTATATTAGAGGGACCGCTCAGGTTGGACGGTTTGGAGACAAAGCAAGAGAGGCAAGATTGAGATGGCTTGGACATGTGTGGAGGAGAGATGCTGAGTATATTGGGAGAAGGATGCTGAATATGGAGCTGCCAGGGAAGAGGAGAAGAGGAAGGCCAAAGAGGAGGTTTATGGATGTGGTGAGGGAAGACATGCAGGTGGCTGGTGTGACAGAGGAAGACGCAGAAGACAGGAAGAAATGGAAACGGCTGATCCGCTGTGACGACCCCTAACGGGAGCAGCCGAAAGTAGTAGTAGGTTACCAGAAGCGCTGGGCATGGGGCACACTAAATTGAACCTGGAATGAGCATACAGGATAGGGGTGAAAAAGGACACTAATGTGCCACCAAGAACAATCATAATGATGTTCCATAACTATAGAGAGAACGTGCTTGTGATTAATGCAGCTAGTGCAATGAAACAAATCCTATTTCAAAATCAACCATGAGGTTTTACCCAGACCTGTTCGCTGAAGTGAACAAACAACAGAAAAGGTTTGATACCATGTGACAGAAACTTCGAGACATGGCATGTCGCTTCTTGCCGGTCTAATAGTAACATATGAGGACCAGCCACACACATTTGGTAGCCCCAGCAAAGTGGAGAAGTTTATAGAAGGGATGAAGAGAAATGGGGTGGGGGTTAACTAAGACTGACCCGGTATAACCCTTATGCATTGAATGGAGCTAGTGCTGGCATTTTTCTTTTCTCTCTAAATTGGCTCTTATAAAAAGCAATGAGAGAATGAGGATGTAGAGAACTCTCTCAGAGAAGACTCCCGAGTCATTATTTAATTTGTTTTGCCTGGGCATCTTGGATTTATTCTACACAGGATTGCCCTTTATTCCTCTTTCTTTTTCTAAACTGACTGCTACGACAAGAGAACGAGGAAGCTATACATGGAGAAGATACCCATGTTATTCTTTATTTGTTTTGCCTGGTTTATTGGTTTTATCCTGCATGGGAATGCCTTTTCTTTCCCCCCTTCCTTGTACTAAATTGTAATAAATTGTCTGTTATGAAGGCAACAACAAAATGAGGACATCATACGTGAAGGTACTGGGGGAAGATTCGTTATTATTTTTCCTATTTGTTTGACCTGGAATTTTTTATTGATTGTACATGGGATTATATTGTCGAGACCAGACGATGGAGCTGAGTTGGCGCATGCCTGTCGTTAAGGGTGAGAATGCATAAGGTAATCTTAAGTGGAGGAAAAATTGAAATGCTTGCAGTATTGATGTACAGTAGCATTGATTTGGTTTAATGTAATTACTCTGAGTTAATTTTCTGTTTGATTAATGGCAGCGGATTTTAAGCTGAGGAGTGGTGGGAGTAGTATAGCAGGAGAAATCCTTGCTGTATGGAGTTGTCAACAGCTGTACCGAGAAGTTGCGAGTGAAGGGGCGAGGGGCTGTGGGTTATGAGGGTATATAGAATGCAGAGTTCAACTTTAGCATTGTTCATGTTATCAGTTTTGTTTCTCAAGTGTAAAATTCTATTCTTTTTCTATATGGGAATTAATATGTGCGTTAATTACGATGTCAAATGAGGTCAAGCTTGAATTTACATCCTGGATTTGCAGAGGTTTACTGATATGGAAAAAGGTTAAACAGGTAATGCATAGGTTGAAAATATGCATTCAAAGATTGTGTTTCTACAAAAATCTCACCTACTGGTACAAGACAATTCTAAAATTAGGAAAAGATGACAGGGACAAAAATGTTCAGCTTTTTCTCTACTCATGCATTGGGAGTTATGACTCATACATAAGTCAATACCTTTCTGCACTCAGAATATAATTGAGGATGAGGCTGGAAGGTACTTGAAGAATTTTGGATTATCATTCAGGCTTTTGGATAGAAGCCTCCGTTGTACTATACATGGTAGGCTTCCAAAATTCTTTAATAACTCGTTTTTAACCCTTTCATCACTGACTGGTAATAACATGATCAATGGGGACTTTAAATGTACATTAAATCCAACTAGAGAGTGGTCATCGGGTCCTGATCAGACACATGCAAAGAGTAGGAAGGCTATACATTAATTTATTAAAGAGTTAAATTTATGGGGTATTTGGAGGGAATTGAAACCAGATGCTGTTGAATATTCATGTTACTCTGCTACTCATCAGCGTTACTCCCGCATAGACTATTTTTTAATTTCTGCAAATTTAATCCCTAAAGTACAGGATTGTGTCTATGACAGTATTGTGATTTCAGACCATGCGCCAAACTTGCTGTCATACATGGATGCAGGGCTAGTAAGGGGTTCATCAAGATGGCAATTCCAACCTAAGTGGTTGCAGGATCCCAAATTCCTAGCGTCCCTGGAGCAACAAATAACCCTCTTTTTTGAGATAAACACGTTTGACACATCGGCCAGCACCCGGTGGGAAGCATTCAAAGCCCACATTAGGGGCCAAATTAGCTATACGAGTTCCAAATCTGAAAGAGTAAATCAAAAAATGAATCTATTGAACTCAGAAGTAAATGCACTAGAGGGGAAAATGTTTCAAGACGACTCTCCAAATATCACAAAGAATTGTTGCTATTAAGGTCTCAATACAACGAGACAGGCATGGGGGTAAGTCCATGAATACTGGGATGGCATCCAGTGCTTTACCTGTGCCCCCATCCATAGGGTAGTGGTTGTGTCAGGAAGGGCATCCGATGTAAAATTCTGCCTAATCATTATGTGGGTTGATAAGACCAGGAATGAAATACCGGATTGGTCGAGGCCCAGGTTAAAATAAGCACCATTGGTGCTGTGCCCTCACAGGGTATTGATGGGAATTATGCACCTGTTAGGGAGTGTAGGAGAGGCAGAGACAGAGGAGAGGAGGAGTACAAGCAAAACAGAAAAGGGAGAAGAGACAACTGAAGAAGAAAGGATTTAGAATGGCTACACTTATTGTTGGGACAATGACAAGCAGAGGGAGAGAAATAGCAGACATGATGAAAAATACAAGTGATGAGTGTTCAGGAGACAATGTGGAAAGGAAGCAAGGCAAGAGAGATTGGAGGAGATTACAAGCTATACTACCATGGGACAGACAGTAAAAGGAATGGTGTGGGTATAATCCTAGACAGAACGCTACAACAGAAAGTCATAGAAGTAAAGAGGGAATCTGATAGGCTGATTTGGATGAGGTTGGATTTGTATGGACAGCTGGCAAATATAATAAGTTCATATGTACCATAGGTGGGTTGTGATGAGGAAGAAAAGGTGAATTTCTGGAGACAACTGGACAATGTAATGGCAGGCATACCAGGGGATGAAAGTTTTTATTGGTGCAGATTTGAATGGACATGTGGGAGAGGGAAATGGTGGCAATGAGGATGTCATGGGAAAATTCGGGTTTGGATCAGAAATGCAGGTGGGGAGTCAGTTTGATTTTGATTTGAATTTTGATACTGTTTGATTTGAGTTGATTTTGCTACAAGGAATGATAGGACTATAGTTAATACTTATTTCAAAAAGAGGGAGGATCAGACAGCAGCCTACAAGATTGGAGGCAGAACTGTGCAGATAGACTACATTTTATGCAGAAAGCAGCACTTGAGGGAAGCTGTAAATTGCAAAGTAATACCAAGTGAGTCTGTAACAAAACAACAGACCATTCATCTGCCAAATAAAGACAAGAGGCAAACTCAGAGTACATAGACCAGCAGCATGGAAGATTCAGTGGTGGAAGCTGAAAGAGGAACCTTATAGAGAAAGCTTTAAGATGAAGTTAAGAGAGTTTTGGGAGATAGATTGCCTGATGGACTAAGGGAAGCAGGCAGGCGAGTGCTAGGAGAATCTCAAGGAGATAAAAAGAAGGGACAGGAATATTGGTGGTAGGAGGAAGAAGTGCAGCATTGGATAAAGAAGAAAAAGTTGGCCAAAATAAAGCTGGACAAAAACAAGAATGAGCAAAACAAGAACAAATACAAGGAAGCTAAGAAAGAAATGAAGAGAGCGGTAGCGATAGCAAGGGCAATAGCATACAAGGACCTGTACAAAACACCAGATACAAAGGAAAGAGAGAAGGATATATATAGACTAGCTGAACAGAGAGACAGAGCAAGCAAGGATGTTGAACAAGTAAAACTGATAAAGAACACAGATGGAAAAGTACGGTCAAACGATGAGGATATTTTACAGAGATTGGAGGGATTATTTCAGGTACCAAATGAATGAAGAGAATAACAGAGAAAGAAGGACAGATGAATCACCAAGGAACGAAGAGGAGGTGGGAGAGATTACAAGGGATGAGAAGATAAAAGTGTTGCAATGAATGGCGAAGCTGTGGGACTGGACAATGTACTAGCAGAAGTCTGAAAATACTTAGGTGATACTGGCATAGAGTTCCTGACTTAGACTCTTCAACAACATAATACAGACTGGGGAAATGCCAGGTGAATGGAGAAAGGGCATATTGGTACCAATTTACAAGAATAAAGGTGATGCTCAAAGTTGCAACATCTACAGAGGGATAAAATTGATGGGACATACAATGAAGTTATGGGAGAGAGTGATTGAATTGAGACTTGGGAAAGAAGTGACTATAAGGAAAGAACAATTTAGATTCATGCCTGGAAGAAGTACCACAGATGCGATATTTATACTCAGGACCTTACCTGAAAAATACATTGAAGGACAGAAAGAATTGTACAGTGTATTTATTGATTTGGAGAAGGCATATGACAGAGTACCAAGAGAGTAGTTGTGGTATTGCCTGAGAGCAAAGGGAGTGGCAGGAAATTACATCAGCATAATTCAGGACATGTACAGGGACTGTAAGACTATAGCTCGATGTGCAGTGGGAACAACAAGTGAGTTTGGGGTAAAGGTAACAACAATAACAAAAGTTTTATATAGTGCCTTTCAAGGAACCCAAAGTAGGACTGCATCAGGGATCAGTGTTGAGCCCTTTCCTGTTTGCGATACCGATGGACAGCCTCACGGAACATCTTAAGAAAGAGCCACCATGGAGCATGGTGCTTGTGAATGACATCGTGTTAGCAAATGAGGACAAGGAAAGGTTTAGAGAGCTTTTGAAGATTTGAGAGAGCTCAGATAACTAAAGATCAGCAGAACAAAGACTGAGTACCTGTGTATAAATAAGCAAGTAGAAAGTCCAGGATTGACCTTAGGAGGAGAAGATGTCCCAGAAGTTAACAAATTCAAGTACTTTGGATCAACAGTACAGGCAGAAGGCAGTGGTGAGAAGGAGGTCAAGAAAAGGACACAGGTAGAATTCATGGAGAAAGGTAACTGGAGTACTTGGTTACAAAAGAATGCCATTAAGGGTAAATTACAAGGTATACAAATAAATGGTCAGGCTTGCCATGCTCTATGGTATGGAAGCAGTGACAACAACAGAGAGGCTAGATTCTACATTACAGGTAACAGAGATGAACATGCTGCGCTAGTCCTTGGGAGTGACTAGAAAAGACCGCAAGAGAAATGAAGAAGTGAGAGCTACGTTCAAGATAAGTGGAATGATAAGAAGTTGAGAGAGACAAGATTGAGATGGTTTGGATATGTACAGAGAGGAGGCGTAGACTATATGGGAAAGAAGGTATTGAACATGAAAATACCTGGTAAAAGGAAAAGAGGAAGACCAAGGAAAAGATTGAGGGACCAGATAGAGAATGACGTGAGGAGGGTTGGACTGCGGGAGAGGGATGCATCAGACAGAAAGCTATGGAGGGCAAAAATCTGCTGTGGTGACCTCTGAGAAACGGGGAACAAGCCAAAAGAAGAAGAAGGTTTCAATACAATGAAATGTCTGCTTCTAAGGCAGCAGCAAGCCTTCTGAGACTCAGTCATTTTTGATCAAAGGGAAAAAACTGGGAACTTATTAGCCTGGAGGATTAAACATTTGCAAACAAAGAGAGCTATTACAACAATACAGAAGGAAGATGGAGACTTTACAGTAGAACCTTTAGAAATAAATAATGCTTTCAGACTTTTTTTATGAAAAACTTTATAACGCATTGATTACAGATTCTATAATAAACTTTCTGGATGGCCTTGATATTCTTGTTATTCCGGAGAGACAAGGAGAGGGTCTTGGGGCGGAGTTGACATTAGGGGAGATAACTGGTGTTATAGCTAGTATGAAATCTGGGAAAGCTGCAGGATCAGATGGTTTACCAGTAGATATATACAGGAAATTTAAAGCAAAACTACAATACCCTTTATTAGAGATGTTTTGTGAATCATTCCAGAATGACACTCCCACATCAATGAGACACACTTTAATAACATTGCTTTCAAAACCAGGGAAAGCCAGTAACAAATGTGAAAATATGAGGCCAATAAGTTTGTTAAGTTTTGGTGTAAAAATACTATGCAAATTTTAGCAAACTGACTTCAGGATATTATCCCAGGGATAGTCACAAACGGTCATAATGTATTTGTACAAGGTCGGCAGGGGTTCCCCAATGTTAGAAGTGTACTAAATATCTTACGTAGTCAAAAGGGGGCGCCAGATACAGCGCCACTCTCCTTGGATGCTGAAAAGGTCTTTGACAGGCCAGAATGGCTGTATCTTTTTGAAGTCCTTAGATGTTTTTGATGTGGGGAGAACTTCTGTAAATGGGTAGAATTGCTTTATGCTAATCCCACTGCTGAAGTATTGACAAACAACTTGGTATCCAACCTAATTAATATTCATAGAGGGTGTCGCTAAGGTTGTCCGTTGTCCCCCCTGCTGTTTATTCTCACTATCAAACCTTTCACAATAGCGGTAAGGGCACATCCTGGCATTTCAGGTATAACCGTAGGGGAAGTTAAAAATCGTATCATTCTTTATGTGGATGATGTGATCCTATTTACCAAACTCTGGGTAAAGCCATTGACAACATTTTTAAACCGATCAAAACTTTTTGTAATGGATCAGGATATAAGATCAATCAATCAAAATCTTCAATTCTATTAGTTAACTTGGAAGAAAGAGACAACCCTATTCCCCAAGTGTCTAAATTTAATATAACAAACTGCTTTACATACCTAGGCATACAAAATGTACTTAACGTAGAGGAAGTGGTGAGGAGGAATTATGATTCTGTCATGAACTCTGTAACTAATTCAATTGATAGGTGGATGTCCTTGCCAATTTCATTAATTCGTAGAATGAATGCTCTAAAAATGAATGTACGACCTAAGCTACTCTACTTGTTTCAAAACCTCCCTTTGTCACCCTCATCAAACTTGGTCTTAAAATTGAGGGAGTTGCTTAACAAATTTATATGGAATAACAGACGTCCTAGGCTCCATTTATCTCTACTATACTTACTCTATAAAAATAGGGGCGCTCCAGTGCCCTAAACTTATTTGGTATTATTGGACTGCTCAGCTGAGGACTATAATGTTTTAATATACAACCAAAGTTCCTTCTACATGGACGGAGATTGAATCTAGCTCACTTACGGTACCTCTCCCCAGGTATATGTACTCTGCAAATTTGAAAAAAAAACAAAAACAAAAATAACTTCTAACAAACAACTTATTCTATGGAACATGATAAATGTCTGGAACGAGGTGTGAAAATATTTGGGTGAAACGTATTCTATATCGGGCGGCACGGTTAGACAGTGGTTAGCGCAGTTCACTCACGGCAAGAAGTTCCTGCGTTCGAGCCTCGAGGTAGTCCAACCTTGGGGGGTTGTCCCGGGTTGTCCTCTGTGTGGAGTTTGCATGTTCTCCCAGTGTCAGCATGGGTTTCCTCCAGGTGCTGCAGTTTCCTCCCACAGTCCAAAGACATGTGGATCAGCCATACTAAATAGTCCCTAGGTGTGTGTGTGTGTGTGTGTGTGTGTGTGTGTGTGTGTGTGGGCCCTGTGATGGCCTGGTGGCCTGTCCGGGGTACCTCCTGCCTGCCGCCCAGTGACTGCAGGGATAGGCTCCAGCATCCCCGCGACCCTGAGAGCAGGCTAAGCGGTTTGGATAATGGATGGATGGATATTCTACTATATCACCCTTCAGCCCAATATGGGGTAATGATAGCTTAGTACCTGGCAGGTCTGATGCTGGTTTCAAAATCTGGGCCGATAGGGGAATATCAGAGGCTGAGGACCTATATAATCCGGAAGGTAAAAATCTCATGTCATTGGAAAATCTGTCACATAAATATGATATTCCACTTAAGCTATTGCTTTAAATATTTGTTACTCCGAATTTTCGCAACAAAAATTATAAACCATTAATTAATCCAATCCCCTCTCCCCCCTTTGGAGATAATTTTGCCAAAAAACTTTCTTGGAGAAAATATTATATCCAGTTTCTATGACTTATATGTGGCTTGCCTGAGTCCTCCGAAAAGAGGCTCATGGCTTGGAGAGAAGACCTACAGGAGGATATTTAAACTGAGGAGTGGAGAGAGGCCAAAAAACAGCCAATACTCACCTAAACCTTTTGCAGTATAACTGGTTAATGCAGACATATATCACTCCAGTTAAACTGAACAAATATAACTGCAATTTTCCAGATGATTATATTAAGTGTGAGCAGTCAAGAGGGACTCTGTGGTATTGTATGTGGCAATGTGAGAAGATACAGATGTTCTGGAAAGAGGTGAGACTCATGATGGAACAGTTCTTAGCTGTAAAAGTAACCTTGGAGCTCAAATTATTCATCTTGGGTCTATATCCGAATGCACATGGTATACAGAAAAGTGAGCAGATCCTCTTAGATTTATGTCTATTACAAGCAAAATGATTAATAGCTCTGTCATGGAAGAACATAAATAGGCTACGAATAAGTCAGTGTGTTGGAGAAATATATCTCTAACACTACCCTTGGAGGAAATCACCTGTATACTTAAAAGATAAACAGGAAATGTTCAAAAATGTGTGGGGCCCGTTTATACATTTTATTGAACATAGAGACGAGGAGAATATCTTAGATGAGCCAAAAGAGGAATAGAGGTGGGGCTTCAAGGTGATTTTTTTTATGCATTTTGACCACTGGTTACCCATATAGAATTAAGATAAACTTTTATTTTACGTTTTTCAGTTGTCTTTAAGTATTTGTTTATTCATTTACATTCATTTTGTATATCACTCTGACTGTACCTTTCAAAAACTATGCTGAATGGGGGCGTCATCCAATTTTCCATCATGCTCAACAAAAATGGTCGAGTCGACTAAGAAACAGAAGTAGTGTCCGTTTTTGACAACAATTCTGCCCCTAAGAAGCGGCAGACTTTGTAATGTCAGTGGTTGACATTGAGTCCTTCCTTCATCCTCGCATTAAAACTTGATCCAAGCACTTACTACGAAGCGCCCTAAGGCATAGTGTGCCACTCAGTAATAGCTGGTAGCCCTTGGCACGGCTTGTCTTCATTTAGGGAGCTTAATGAATTACAAGTCTCTCATAATGAGCGTGTGCCTGAGCGGCGCTGTGGGGAGGTCAGATGGTTTGAATAAGTAATGCACCCAGCCACCAGTCAGGGCTCGAACATACGTGCAATTTACCATGCCAGGTGAGATCGGTTTGCATATGCCAACCTAGATGATGGAGCAACATTAACCCCCCCCCCCCCCCCAAAAAAAAACGAAAAAAGGAAAATCTAAGAAAGTAATTTACTTTTCAATTTCCTTCAGGCCTTTTAGAGGCAGTTATAACTCTCAGTTCCCATCAGAGAAGAACAGGGGAACTAGGCCGAGCTCCACTTGGACGAAAATAGCCGAGATAACTTTGCAACTCACTTTGCGTACAACACACGGACTGGTAAAATCACATTTCTAACAGATCCACCCTGCAGTACACCATCAGCTTTTTTTCTTTTTTTGGTTTTTTAAGGGACATAAAACGCCGTCATCCATCAGGAAAACGGTATGGATCCTGAGCGATTCATCTGCGCTGGATTATGGAGGGTGTTTATTACCTTTCCTGCTATAAATATAACCCTAAAGTGTTTCATATCACCAGGAATACACTTTCCGCTCTAGAATGTCAAAAATATTACGCTAAAATCCCCCCCTTCACACGAAACAGTCCATTCAGTTCTATTGTGCTTTCATCTGGCGGTAACATGCATGAGAAACCATGAAAGATTTACGTGATTATTATTCAGTTTTTCTCTGATGTATTGTAACTTGTAAATATTACATGGATTTTACTTATCTTGAACAAGACGATCCCTCAAGCTAAAGAGTATAATTTCTTTTGCATCTTCTTTAACATACAAAAAAAAATGCAGTCATGACCACTTTATTTTCATTAACATAGCGAATTTGTCTTTTTGTGCACGATTAAATCAGAGCATCAAGATGTCTGAACCAGTTTATACATAAAAAAATAAATGTAATGAATTACTTAGGACTGGAAGCACCTGTTTGGTCTGCCTTCATACTGATAAATCCACTAACTGTGTTAGAAACACTGGCCCACACGTGCACCTATGCAGGCATGCAGACAAACGTATAAGTACATGCATCCACACACACACACACACACACACACACACACATGCAAATGCACGTGCACATGCTCACAGTTAGCGTCACATCTTCCTCAAGCTCCTCCCCAATCCCCTGGCCCCTGTCATTCAGATCTATGAACCTCCATTAGCAACCATCTGTTACAACCTGCAGCAAAGCCATTACACCTCAAGAACACATACAGGCATGTACACACACACACACAGATGAATGGTCATAGTTACCAACACTCCAAAAGAGTCTGACACGGAGGTTCATCACGTAACGTATGGACAAATATGATCGCCTCCTCTAAGCCATGAGAGAAGTTCCTTGCCGTAGTGTCTCCTGTTTAACCTTCAGGAGAGACGTCACCCACGGCCTCACAAACACCCGCGATAACGTTCCGCCGAGGAAGAGGAGCAGATTACAGCTGCCCTCGCATCCCGGATATAGTGAAAGGTCAACAGGGACACACACACACACACACACACACACACACACACACGCGGTGTTGAAGGTCATTAGAAAGCATACAGTACACTGGGATGGGTCGCCACATTATGCGGGAAAAACAGACTGCTGTATATCTAGATTGGTGTATCTGTAGCGTCGGGTCATTCTGTCATTCTCACTGATAAAAGGTCGCAGCAACCCCACCCACTGCTGCTTGGCAGTGTCTCACATTACAGAAAATATCAGAGCCCGAACAGCTGTACTGCAGCGCCCTGCCTCCAGCAGTTTTTTTTCTCTCTCCCCACATTCACAACGCAAACGTTTATTTTAGCTCTGAACGTACCATTTTCAGCTTGGTTTGAATGCCTCCCCTTTTTTTTTGTTGAATTTCTTAAACAAATGCCGATGCATAGCGGAAGACTTTCATATTGTGGCTGTGTCACTGTTTCAGGCAGAATTGCTCGTTAGGAGCGACAGTGTGGATGTGCCGGGCAGGAAGCGGGGCCTTTGATTCACCAGCTGATCATCCAACCTCTTCGTGGAAGGGGAGGGAAAAAAAAGAAGCTTCCTGTGTTTAAGCATTTTTTCACGTAGTGGTGGCATCTGCTGCACTCCCTCATCTCCCCGTCAGCAAGAGACAAGCGAATGGAAACGACTTCTTTGTGCTTTTATGCTGCCGTCTCGTCAAGATGCATGAAACATGTATTTCAAGTTTCCCAGGGTGCAAGTTTTTATCTGCAGAGAGGAGGAAGAATGAGAGGGAGAGAGAGCAAGAGGGAGAGGAAGAGGGAGAGAGAGAGGGAGGGAGAGAGAGCAAGAGGGAGAGCAAGAGGGAGAGGGAGAGAGCGAGGGAGAGAGAGCGAGGGAGAGAGAGAGAGGGAGAGAGAGAGCGAGGGAGAGAGAGGGAGAGGAAGAGGGAGAGAGGGAGAAAGTGAGGGAGAGGGAGGGAGAGAGAAAGAGGGAGATGGAGGGAGAGAGAAAGAGGGAGAGGGAGAGGGAGAGAGCAAGACGGGGAGAGAGGGAGAAGGAGAAAGTGAGGGAGAGAGAGGGAGGGAGAGAGCGAGAGAGCAAGGGAGAGAGAGAGGGAGCGAGAGCAAGAGGGAGAGGAAGAGGGAGAGGGAGAAAGTGAGGGAGAGGGAGAGAGAAAGGGGGGAGAGCGAGAGAGAGAGGGAGCGAGAGCAAGAGGGAGAGGAAGAAAGTGAGGGAGAGAGGGGGGAGAGGGAGGGAGCGAGGGAGAGGGAGAGAGAGGGGGGGTAGAGGGAGAGAGAGAGAGAGATACACTTGAGTCAGGAATCGCTGTCGCAAAACGCTGAAGGTTTCTCTCCCTCCTCCTTTCAGTTGAAGGCAGTACTTGTGTCAGTTGCTTGTATTCTCGCCCGGAGGGGACAATTGAAAGAAGATCATTTCATATGAAAGGGGCTTTTGAAAACGTCCCAGAAATCAAATGGAAAATATGTGTTACACTGCTGTGTGTTTAAAACAAAAACAAAACTGAATTAAGCTCTGTGCTGGAAAAACAAGTCGGGGTCATGTGCAGATGGTTGCACCGTGGTTACTTGGTGCTTTACCCCTTTACCCCCCGGTCGGGACGTTTTCATAGAAAGATAGAAATATTTTTTTATAATTGCTGTGGGGCCGGGGCTCCTCTCTGAAACGGGTCTGCCTCCTGACCCTACTTTCTCCCCTCCATCCCGTAGCCCCCTCTGCCCTATCCGCCCCCTCCACCCACTTCGACCCCCCCCCCTTCATCCTGGTGATTATCCGCCAACTCCCTCTTATCAGTATTATCAGCTGAGGGGCCATATAGCAAGCTGGCTCCCCGGGGAGCATGCCAATCTGTAAAACCTCCGTGGAGATAGACAGCAGAAAAGGAGGCTTACTGTTGTTGTTGTTTTTTTTTTACCCTCCTCTCCATATTTGTTTATATTTTTAAAAATGGTTCATTGCTGAGGTGGTTCTTTGTGGGGGGGGGGGGATGCACTGAATTTTAAAAAGAGAGTACACACATGTTGTGTGTGTGTGTGTGTGTGTGTGTGTGTGTGTGTGTGTGTGTGTGTGTGGGCGTGCATGCTGCTGTGGGCTGTGCAGGACAAATAGCTGGTGGTGGTGTGGTAAATAAACCCTATCTCTGACTGTAGGCCTGATATCCATAGCCTGCCACCTACCCCCCGGGGGAGCTGAGCTTAATTCCAAAGTGATGGTGTGTGTGAGGGTTTGCTTGAGCACATCCATTTTTTTTTCTATTACCATTCTCACGGACTGGACGAGGCAAATTATGGGCTCCTGTCCTGAAAGGGAGCTGTTATCCCCCCCCCCCCCCCGACAGACCATTGATCGGAAGAGTAGAGGCTGTTTTCACAATATGGGGTATTTATATAACTACACACATGCACATATGCATGCAATTCCAAACAGAGTGTACACACACACACACACACACACACACACACACACACACACACACACACACACACACACACACTCTTGCATGGACTTATGGATAGATGCACAACTTCAAACACAGGCACATTAACGGTTCTTTTTTGGGATGGGGGATTTTCCCCCCTTTTTCTCCCCAGTTGCATTTGGCCAATTACCCCACTCTTCCGAGGTGTCCCGGTCTCTGCTCCACCCCCTCTGCCGATCTGGGGAGGGCTGCAGACTACCACATGCCTCCTCCGATACATGTGGAGTTGCCAGCCGCTTCTTTTCACCTGACAGTGAGGTGTTTCACCAGGGGGATGTAGCGCGTGGGAGGATCATGCTATTCCCCCCCCCCCCCCGTTCCTCCTCCCCCCCGAACAGGCACCCCTTACCGACCAGAGGAGGCGCTAGTGCAGCGACCAGGACTCCGGCTTCCCACCTGCAGACATGGCCAATTGTGTCTGTAGAGACGCCCGACCAAGCCGGAGGTAATGCGGGAATTCGAACCGCCGATCCCTGTGACACTAACGGCTTTTTTCTGTGTTGGATAAGCAGAAAGTGTTTTATGAGTAATTCTGCCTTCGCTGCAGCGCCAGACACTCGGCAGACAAGGCTTTTTTGAGCTAGTGAGTCACAGCAAGGTTTTTCAGTCAAATGAAAAAGCGGTTTAGTGCAGCTGGCGGCCTCGCAGGTTCCCCTCCTCGCCATAGCAAGAATGTCTGTGTCCTGTAACGCTCGATGTGAAGGGGTAAGGGCCGTTGTTTTGGACCTCCCATTCACATCAACTGCAGCCCGGTCCACTCAGCTGACTCGAGCAGGGTTCTCTCCGTTTCTGAACTGTGACTGTGGCCACTCAATTTGATTTTCCAACTGGCTGTTCACATCTTCCATTTTGTTGAGAGTTTGAAAATTTGCCGCAGAGAGGGAGATGGAACAACAACAAAAAAAAAAACGACGCGATTGGTTGGACGAGTGCACTGTGTCAGCTTCACCGCCGACCAGTGACTCGGTTGTATGTGTGAATCAGGCTACGGAGAGCTCAAGTTATTCTGCAGGGGGAAAGGCAGCAACGCTGGAAGGGGGAGATCAGTCCTTGGCAGGGCCAGTAGAGCTTTAACAACCGCATCGCTCCTCCACACCAGAGTGGTCCATCTTCAACAGAGGAGATCAGCATCACTGGGCTGGTGCAGGACAGCTCAGTTTCACCAGGAAAGCTCTCTCTCTCTCTCTCCCGCTGTCTCTCTCCCCCTCTATCTCTCTCTTTCTCTGAAACGCCAACGCTTTCAGAAATCTGAACGGTCTCTTGAAGAGCCAAGAATTATTGCGAGTTATCTTCAGAGAGAGGCTGGTTTTCAGCTTCGCGGGCGCACACGCCGAGGCCGTTGTGTAATGCTGCAGCGGAGGACTGCGGGGAAATGAAAGTTTCTCTGCGCGTGCAGAAGACAAAAAGGAAAAGGGTTTGAAAGGATACGAGAGGTCGCACATCTCCTGTTGCTCGCAGGAGGAGCGACATTGGGTTTATGGCGTCAGCCCTGTTTAAGAATTCTCCTCATGGGAAATGTACACAACCCCCGCCGCCCATCCCCTGCCGCGTAAAGGTGCTTCATTCAGGGAGGCCGGAGGAATCAGGGGTCGCCTCGCCTTTATTCTGATCTCCCATCAGAGCCCGCGGTTAATCTTTGCCCAGCCCCCCCCCGGCTTATCTGGGCCCCCGCCACCCCGTCCCCGCCCGCTGAGAGAGAGGTATCGCGTGGCTCGCCCCCCCCTCATCACCACGTCCACTCCTCGGCTCTCCTCTGCCGTGGTGGAGAAGGAGGCTGCAGATTGTATTATTCTCTGCTCCATTTCTCCCGAGTTCGCATTCATTTGCAGTGGGGCTGTCACTTATCTTCTTCTGCGTTTGTTACTTAAGCAGCGGCCATCCGGTCTTCCTCAGCTTGTCGCGCTGTCTCATATCGATGGTGACATCGACTTGGAGCCAGCGGTGATGTAAAATAAAACAACAACAAACAAACAAACAAACAAACATGTCTTGTGTTGGTGTGGGTTGGCCGGAGACACCCTGACGGCGTACTTTCACACGGGCGGCACGATAGCTCGCGAGTGTGTGCGCTTGTGTATTTGTGCGGCTGTGTCTGGTGAGGATGAAGGTAGGTGGGTGTCCGTGCTTGTTTGTTACTCAGGCTGTGAGCTGTCAGGTTTAGTAACTCAGAGACTCGGCGACTCAGATGTCTCCTGCTTTTAGTCGCACTGCAGTCCAGCAGGATGGATAAAATTTCACTCTTTGCCTGGTTGGGATTGGTTTAGGGGTGTCTGACTCTATCCCACCCTCTATTCCCCTCCACCTGTCCTATGCTGCCCTATTGTCTTGAGTTATTATGACAGCCTGCCACTGCTCCGTCAGGCTGTTACAGCCTGTCATAACATAATGACCCAGCAGTCTCCATGAGTGGCAGCTGTTTTCTTAATGGCCAATGAGGAAGTGGTTCAAAGATATGGTGCCCGGTTACCTTGTTGCCTTCCTGACTGACAGAAAGACAGACTGAGGACCCCCCCCCCTTCGTCTCCCCAATTGTACTCAGCCAATTACCCGACTCTTCCGAGCCGTCCTGATCTCTGCTCCACCCCCTCTGCCGATCCAGGGAGGGCTGCAGACTACCACATGCCTCCTCTGATACATGTGGAGTCGCCAGCTGCTTCTTTTCACCTGACAGTGAGGAGTTTCACCAGGGGGACGTAGCGCGTGGGAGGATCACGCTATTATTCCCCGTCTCCCCTGAACAGGCGCCTTGACCGACCACAGGAGGCGCTAGTGCAGCAACCAGGACACATACCCACATCCGGCTTCCCACCCGCAGACACAGCCAAGTGTGTCCGTAGGGATGCCCGACCAAGCCAGAGGTAACACGAGGATTCGAACCGGCGATCCCCATGTTGGTAGGCAACGGAATAGACCGCCACGCTACCCGGACGCCCCAGACTGGCGGCTTTGTTTGCTAGACTGTGGGAAGGTGTGTTTGTTAATAGCACATCTAATTCTTTTTGTATTTGGAAAGCGGCCGCTGCTGTCCACTAGTCTCGGCTCGTCCCAACTGCCCTGCTTTGGATGAGTGACAGGAGAACGACCTGGGGGATGAGAGAAGAAGAAAAGGGGAGATAGATGCTTG